>NW_013666429.1:117847-121620 GCF_000517525.1 Limulus polyphemus
AACATAATCTGGTTAAAAGTGGTAACATTTTCATTGAGTCTTAGCTTAACCTTGTTAAACTTGTGGTACCATACAGTAAGGCTTAACTTCAACCTTGTTAACTAGTTGAACATAATCTGGTTAAAAGTGGTAACATTTTCATTGAGTCTTAGCTTAACCTTGTTAAACTTGTGGTACCATACAGTAGGCTTAACTTCAACCTTGTTAACTAGTTGACTACAGTGCAGTGAAATACTTTATGTTTACTGTTACCACACTTCAAGCTTAAATGCAGCCTTTTTAAAGTTGTAGTATCTCCAGGTTATCCTTTGAAATTTATCGTCAGGCTTAATCACATAAATATATGGTACATTCAGTGAGATTTAACCTTAATAAACTTGTAGTGTCTTCATTCGATTCAGTGGCGTAGCTACGGGTGGGCCTGGGCGCAACATGGTTCGCCCACTCAGCACCCAGGCCCACTCAATAAGAATCTACTTGAAGGTTCTCGTATCTAAATAAGTAATAGTAGCGCCTATTTTTTAGCTCCCTGTAACTTGTCTCTAAGGTTTTGTACAATTCCTGTCTGTCCATCGTAACTCCAGTCCCACCCAAAATTTCGTACCGGGCTACGCCATTGATGCGAGCTAACTTTGCCTTTAAAAATATGTGGTTTCATCACTTGAGCTTCACTTTATCCTTCGTAACATGTGGTTTCTCCAATTGGACTTAGGCCGAGTGTGGCCTAATGGTTAGCGTGCCGGACTGTGGATCTTCGTTCGCGTTTACTTATGGAATAGAAAAATCGTGGTCCATATTTTAGAACCGTGTGTGCGATCTCCCTCTACCGGTTAAATCTCACTATCTGGTGAGAAAAGAGTTGGCGGCGGATGCTTTTGACTAGCTTCCTTCCCTTTAGTCGATCAATTCCAAAGTAGTATGTAGTACTTTTTTACTCTTATACTTAATTTAGAATTTCTAAAATATGTATCTTTATTTGTAGTTACCTCAGCGTTTTTAAGTGCTTGCGAGTTTCACCTCTGCTTAATTTTAAACTTTGAACTATTGTCACTTGTATTTATATGTTAAAAATTTCTTTTCTTTTTCACCAGAGATGAAATTTAAAAGAGAATCTGTGACGTAGAGGCCTAATACATTCTTTGATTGGCCGTACCCTCTGCTCTGGACTACAGTCTCACCTATTCAAGGCTTATCAGCACAGCTTGAGTCAGCAAACCAAAGAAATACCATTAGGTCTCTTATAATCGTGAAGTGTATATAATATCTAAAAATAAAACATAGATATTGTTACTTGATCTTAGCCTCAATCTGTTTATAGTCGAACAATATGTATATCAATTTTCACCGGTTTTATCTACAAATATGAGTATGTTTTCTTCTGGTAATTTAACTACAATGCTGCGGAATAATGTAAAACTGTTTTATTTATAGAAACCATCCTTAAATGTCATTTCTAGAAGTCTGATTTCATCATATTTTATGTGTAACAGAGTTAATATCTTTAAGATATTATTGAAGAGTCGTCAAAGGAAATATGCGAAAAGTATGCACACGAAACCAAAAAACCACTTCTTTGAAAACGTGACTTCTTCGTACGTAAACGTGATTCAACTTATTGCGTATTACGCAGTTTGCGCCACTGTTATTTACATGCGTATATGACGTATTTAACCATAAGATGTTTACGTTCAAATTTTCCAAACATGGTGTTGTTACGCGAAGCGACTTTCAATAGGGTTAAGCACAATATTCAGTTCAACACTAAACGATTCTGATAATGAGATCACGCCTGTGCTTGAAGTATGGTTTCTGGTGGATGCATAATTTGATCCTCACGCCTTTTTATACATTGTGTTATTGCCTAAGCCACTGCTACGTGCGGAGAGAGGAGGGAGGATTAACTTATCACTTAAAGTGTTTTTAATCTGTATATATATATATATATATTGAAAATCTAATTTTGCTTCTTCTTCTTCTTTGTTATTAGATACGATATTGGTTAATCAAAGCTACACCTTTTCGTGACTAAAGCCCGGTAATTAAGGTGTAAAGGCAATTAAATAAAATATCTTTATTAAATACCGAAGAGATAAGTAAAGATTTCCTTAATAGTTGCACAAAAAAATCAGAAATATACGTCATTTTTTTTTAAATTATGCACACAAGTTATTTATCAGCAGACAAGTATTTCTATTGCAAAAGACAAATTTTAGGCTATAGTAAATATCTAAAAATCAAATATTTAACTTTTCAGTTGGTACAGATAATGATAATAAACGCTAAGTTTTCTGTGGTTTGTTCTTCCCTAAATAACTTATCAAAGACAACTGATTCTGTGTCTTAAACCAACTAAAAATAACTTTCGAATATTAAACACTTTTATTATTAATTATTTATAAAAAATAAAGTTTATTTACAGAGTAAATGTAAGCATAACAAACGAATTACAGATATAACAAATACTTGGGTTTCGAAAATTCCATACACCTTAGTGCATGTTCAAACTTCTAAAATATTTCAGATTTCCAACCGCTTGGCTCACTGTGGTCGGTGATTCGCAATTAAGGACGGCGCAATGCTATCTGGGATACTCATAAAATAACAAACGTAATACGACAGGACTCCATAACTGGAGGGAGGGATCGGTGCTAAACACCTCTAGTGTATAAATAAATAAATAAATAAGAAATCAATTCTGTCTGCTTTTCTGGAGGAATGTTGTTAAAGGAGTGATCGCTTTTTAGTTTGAACCACCATAAATAAAAATTATGCTCACTTAAGGTCCGCACTCAGAGACGAGAGAAAAAACGAGATTATTTCATGGAAGGAAGAGGTATCCAGCACACGTATTTCATTTAGATTATATATTTCGTTTGATCTTTATAACAAGTCTACAAAGATTTTAAGACACATAAATATTAAACTGTTTTTTGAGAAGATCGGTACAGTGATCCTAGAATTATCGAAGAGGTTCGTACTGTATTTATAAACACCACAGATAATTATTTGTGTACCAAACTGTTTGTAGGTCCATGACTTGTTTTGTTTGTTACAAGGTCCTAGAAATATACCATCAGTATTGTAATTAATTCCACAAATTACTACTGGGATCCCTTATAGTGACATAGCTTCAAACGGAGTATCCGCTTTTATAAGTATTATTAACTAGTAGTAATTAACAACAAATATCATAATTCTGGTGTAAACAATGTTATCATTACCCCTTGAAGTTAGCTTTCTTACAGAAATTTGATGTTCCTCTAAAAAGCTTAAGTACAGAGTGAAACAGGAATTACCATTCAGTTTGTTTGTTTGAAATTAAGCACAAAGCAACATAATGGGCTATCTGTGCTCTGCCCGGATTCTAGCGCTGTAAGTCCGCAGACATACCGCTGTGTCACTGGGGGGCATTACCAGTTAGTAGTTAAACAATAAATATTACAGTTGGGACCTCATTGTATTTAAAACTTAGTTATAAGTACAACCTTTTTATGTCTGTTGAAATAGTGCATTTAAAAACATAACAACAAGCAAACAAGTAATGAAAAACTATTTTTAAAAAAATGAAGTAAATGTAGGGATGGCTAATATCAATCCTTCAAAAACAATAGCAAACAAGATATTAGGGATGGCATTTGCATCATCGCTCCATAATAACACAGGCAATAATGAACATATAGTAATATATATATAACAATTCAATCACAATTGAGTTTAATTTATCCTATTTTTGTCTGTTAACATTCTACTACATTGTGTGGCTGTGCTATTAT
>NW_013666429.1:121892-123352 GCF_000517525.1 Limulus polyphemus
ATAATAGCACAGCCACACAATGTAGTAGAATGTTAACAGACAAAAATAGGATAAATTAAACTCAATTGTGATTGAATTGTTATATATATATTACTATATGTTCATTATTGCCTGTGTTATTATGGAGCGATGATGCAAATGCCATCCCTAATATCTTGTTTACATTGTTTTTGAGGGATTGATATTATCCATCCCTACATTTACTTCCTTTTTTTTTAAAGTTTTTTCTTTACTTGTAAAGAAAGAACTATTAAAAGTATTTGCAGTTTTCCTGTGATGTTTCATCATATTGGCTATATAAAAAGGACCTGCTTTACCAACCTTAACACCGTGAACGTGGTCGTAAACTAATGGAATCTAGTGTAAGAAAGGAATATTCCATATATCAAAAGATTTCACTACTCAAGGAGAACAAACTGCTAATGTTTCTGAACTATGAACTTACTCGATTATTTTAGCTCGTCTGAGAGATTGGTTAATGGTACCGTATGTTTATATACGACGTTCTGTCTTGAGACCTGGTGTTGTAATGTTGTAATTCTTATGCATGCTATGACATTAAACATTCCCAACACGTGTTAAACAGTGTTGACTGAACTTCAACAGTTCCTTAGATTACTTAACGGTGGTGAGTGTCAGAGTTCATGACCCTTCATTTTTAGGTGTTTGTACTGAAACGAGAGTATTTATTCATGAAATAATGACGAGAGTTACTGTTCCAAGTTAAAAATTCGTCACAGATGAATATTATCTAATTATTCGAAAAGATTTACAAAACTTGACAAGAATGCTGGGGAGTGATAAGCAGAAAGGTAGACAGAAGTTTGTAATGTCTTAAAAATTATTGTGATAGTTTTATTTCTCCAAAACCTAAAACTATAAGTACATAATCACACTTTTCTCAGCATTTAAAACATATTTTCCAAATTTGAAACTACTTATTAAACTTATTCAGGTTCTTTAGAATAAAATACACAAGGTCCAACAAATGATCTTGCTCAAAGTTTTCCCCATATTCTCAAACCATAAGTACAAGATCACAACTACTTACTAAACTTATTCAGGTTCCTTAGAGTAAAATACACAAAGTCCAACAAATGATCTTGCTCAAAGTTTTCCCCATATTCTCAAACCATAAGTACAAGATCACAACTACTTACTAAACATATTCAGGTTCCTTAGAATAAAATACACAAAGTCCAACAAATGATCTTGCTCAAAGTTCTCCTCATGTTCTCAAACCTTAAGTACACTATCACAACTACTTACTAAACTTATTCAGGTTCTTTAGAATAAAATACACAAAGTCCAACAAATGATCTTGCTCAAAGATTTTCCTCATGTTCTCAAACCTTACGTACAATATCACAACTACTTACTAAATTTATTCAGGTTCTTTAAAATAAAATACACAAAGTCCAACAAATGATCTTGCTCAAAGATTTTCCTCATGTTCTCAA
>NW_013666429.1:123604-133317 GCF_000517525.1 Limulus polyphemus
CTTACTAAATTTATTCAGGTTCTTTAAAATAAAATACACAAAGTCCAACAAATGATCTTGCTCAAAGATTTTCCTCATGTTCTCAAACCTTACGTACAATATCACAACTGCTTTCTAAATTTATTCAGGTTCTTTAAAATAAAATACACAAAGTCCAACAAATGATCTTTCTCAAAGTTCTCCTCATGTTCTCAAACCATAAGTACACCATCACAACTGCTTTCTAAACTTATTCAGGTTCTTTAGAATAAAATACACAAAGTCCAACAAATGATCTTTCTCAAAGTTTTCCCCATATTCTCAAACCATAGGTACAATATCACAACTACTTACTAAACTTATTCAGGTTCCTTAGAATAAAAACATATCTAAGAACTCCTCACATCATCTTTGCATGTTCACCAAATTTAGGCCAAATATGTCCTATGTTGTTAAACATACAAGTTCTATGATTAAGAAAGAATTTTTAATGACACTGAATACCTTGCATATGGTCCATGTAAAGTTGATACGTTTGCTTAATTTGCCTCCACACCAGGTTAATGATTGTTATGCAAAAGTGGGAATGAGATTGTCATTCTTATTGTTTGAGTGAATCGTAAAGAAATATTCAAACAAAATAATTTCTGGTGTTATGTCCCTGTGCCTAAAATACAATAGAATGTATTCCTTTCGGTTACAGAAAGGCGCATTATTCTTCAAAAATTTCTAAGCGCTGGAGGTAGGGTGGGATCATGTTTATTGATCCCCACAGCATACATCGGTACTTGACACCCAAGGACATGTAAGTTGAACTGTAGGTAGACAGCACTGCTGTGTATGGAAAATGTGTACGGAAGAAAAAAAGTAATAAGGAATATTATTAGCGTGATTAATGAAATAAACTAACTAGAACATCGGATTATACCCAATTTTAGGTTATTTCATACAATCGTGATGAAAAGTGTTATTCGTGTGGGTTTAATACTCCAAGCACATACTTTCACAACATAAATGTGTGTGTGTGTGTGTGTGTGTGGAATATAGGAGTAGCCTGTAAACGTGTTTATAAACCTCCTCTCATTCTGGGTACCACCCTTTTCTCTTCCCAAATCTCCGTCATATCTGGCAGGGGGACCAGTCCGCCTGTGCATAAACATTCTTTTCTTCATCGTGGCCACCCCACACCACACATGAGGGCACTTGAACTCAGTTTGGATGCCGGAACTTCACACACCCTAGCGGAGGCTTACGGTCCTGCTGTCGAACACCCGAAAATTTATCTAAATCTATCATCACATCTGATTTGTGATTTTAGGCGCTTCTATCTCGTAACAAACAACTGCTGAACACCACTAAATTATATTGTAATGATTTTTTTTTCTGCCGGTATACTTAGAATTCCATCGAAACCAATCTCCGTTCCACCTGCCAGATCAGTGGTAAAGATATCATTGATCGTAAAAAGAAAAATTGCCTCGCGTCCAGAAGTGAATGACTGAATGGGTTTCTTTCTATTTCTAATCTAAACTGGAATCGAAAGGAATAAGCCAAACATTTGGAATGTTTACTTTAACGTAAATATCATTAGTGCTATACATATAAATCCCATGTTAGAGCACTACCTAATTATACAATAAATATGATACATGAAACCTATAATTCTTTATATCTCAGTTTTCACAGTAATTTGTTCGTTGACTTTATTATAATAGTCGAGTATGATACTGATGTCGTGTTACATCTTTTGTATCCCAGCCATTGTACTAACAAACTGCTAGTGATTAAGTCAAATGTATATTTTCAAGTAAAATAAAATAAACACGTAAAGCAAGTACGTTTAAAATGAATAAAATTTTGTACGATAGTAGTAGTAAAAAATACATTTTATTAAATAATAATAATAACTCAGTGCCATTATTAGTCAAAATCCAATAACAAATGAACGCACAGTTAAAGATATTATAAATCATGCAGCTATAGTATAGCATAAAGTAATGAACCAATTACTGTATTGTGTAACATACTATAGCACAAAGCAGTTAATATTATTGTAAAATAAAAAGTGATGAATAAATAATATTATAATATAAAAAACAGACAGCTAAACAAGAAATTGTGAATCAGCCAGATTTAACATTCAAAATTTGTAACCAGTAATACTGTAACATTAAATCAATGAGTCAACCGCGAGTAATGTTATTGGTCTAGAAATACATCTATGTTAGAAACATAAACGTGTAGTGTATCTCGTTGTTTGTTATAGCAGGACATGGTCGGATTAAAAGGTTCTTGTCTTGTGCAAATGCATCTACTCAAAATTGAAAACACGTTTCATTTGACGTCACAGATGACGTAAGATATCGGTAAGAAGACTTATAAAGTTTTTAAATGAACTGAGGATGTGGTAGTAAAAGAAAAGAGTCGACGAACGTCCATTTATGGCTTATAGATGTTCAACATTTACACTGACTAAACTAAACACATACATATATATATACATATATATATATGGAGAGAGGGAGTGAATTAAAAAATATCGAATTAGTTCAAGTGTCTAGCACAAGTAAACAATGCAATGTAATACAATTGCAATAGGTTATATCAATTTTTATAATTTTATCTCAAAATGTTACAGTATGTTAAACATAACACTTTAATTTTTCATGCTCAAGCCTTTTGTTTGTTATCCAAAATTCTTAATGTATATAAGTCAACGACAGTAGGATTTCTCGAGTATACAAGCAACTTTCTTGGAAAAGGTTCAGATCTAACCAGCTTCCTATGCATATATTTATACATATACACATATGCATATATACAATGGGAGTCATTTACAAGTTTTAAATCAAATCTTTGAAGCTACCCATGTGAAACCGAAGCCCCACCTTTCCAGGGTGTTACCAGTTTAAACGCTTATATAATTTCCTTTACAGTTTACTTTGTGGGCAAACAAGCCCACAATGTATGAATAACGACAGGGAAGAAAGAGCTCGAGGGCAGCGTTGTTGCTTCAAGGCGGTTCGGACAAAACTCCCAAGTGAAGGTAACTGCTAATCACAAGATGGCTGTAAAAATTAAATAATGTACTTCACGTTAAAAGTGAATGCATTTTCAAGCTGATTTGGAGTTATTTTGAAACCTATTCTTAAGGATTGTCTTGCCCTTTTCTCAACACAAATTAGAAATACACTTACGTAGAAGATAGGCACTGGGTCTATTCTGTATAGAATTCATTTTAATTTTTTAATTCTTTCAATTTCTGATATCGACTTTTTGTATTGCTTTTTTTATTTTCTACGATATGTATATTTTTTTCTGGTGGGTATTTGATATTCCAATTATTATTTCTAACCAAAAAGACACCATAGACGATACATGTGTTAAAAGACTAGACCAGGCGTTAACCATCCCTCGTTAAGAACTGCTAGTCAGGGAGAGAACAGCCAGTCAACAAGCTTTTTTTTATAATATTAATGAACACGCAGTTTGATGTACGCTATATTCACTAACTCCCTATATGGTTGTCTTATGTTTATTTTAGCCTCAAACTTCGTGAAAGACCTAGGCTTGAAATGGTGTTAATAAATTCGCCTTGCAGTGAATTTCATCGTTTTGATGATTTTTTCACAAGCAGTATTTTTATACAACTTTTCTCGTTTATTCAAATAGCGTGAAAAATAATTTATTTTTATATGTTTAAAGACAGAAGATATACATGTGAACTGCATAAAATACAATGAAATCACGTGTACGTTATTATTGTTAGAAAAACACAAATATTTAATTTCTGTTGTGCATTATAGAGTACAAAAACGAACGACACAAGAGATAATTACTGTTTAAACGTAGAAAAAAGTTGAAGCCTTTGAAACCAATAGACCTAACATATATCTAATATAACGTTTGTTATGAAAATAACGTAAACTGTAGGTTTTTTAACCACCTCTTAATTTATCTATTAAACATAGAAATCAAAAACCTTTCACAGCTCTGCAGCTCCCGAGTGACTTGGTGGTAAGTCTGAAGTCTTAAACTAAAGTAACACTAAAGACCGAGCTTCAATACCTGTGGTGGGCGCAGCAGAAAAAATCTCATTGTGAAGCTTTGCGCCTACAAACAAACACACTCAGCCATGCAAATAGGTTCCGTGGTTCGCGTCCTGTTACCGCCAGCAATTTTAAAACATTGCACTACGCCCTTAGGGGGTGCATTGTAAGAGTATGCTAAAACCCCACTAATTTGACAAATGTTGTGGTTTATTATCTAACAAAGCTACTCAAGAGTTATCTGCTTAGATGCCCCTAATTTTAAAATAATATAGTAAAGCAAGGAAGCTATTAAAAACCACCGTCGTCAACTCATGGGCTTCTCTAATCGACTCACAATCTGAGGGTCGCGGGTTCGAATCCATGTCTCACCAAACATGCTCGCCCTTTCAGCCATGGGGCGTTATAATGTGCGGTTGGTAAAAGAGTAGCCCAAGAGTTGGCGATGGGTAGTGGTCTTACACTGCTAAATTAGGGACGGATAGAGCAGATAGCCCTCATGTAGCTTTGCACGAAAATAAAAAACAAACAAACAAACTTCACATTAATTTTATAAAAGAGCCTTCATAAAATCCAAAAATATAAATGAATTCTTGGATGCAAAATATAATGATTTTATAGATTATGTATTCGCAGGTAAAGGATTATTACAATTATGAGGAATTTATATCGTCATGTAAATGAAACATTCGTATGATTAGAAACCTTATATTTTTGTCAAAGTTCAATAACTATATTATTGAATTATCAAATCAATGGTGTTGGCTTCTTTGTTTGTTTTGTAATTAAGCACAAAGCTACACAATGGGCTATCTGTATTCTGCCCACCACGGGTATCGAAACCCGGTTTCTAGCGTTGTGAGTCCGCAGGCATAACGCTGTGCCACTGGGAGGGGGGGTTTTGGAATAGGACGTAAACCATTAAAATTTGATACTGTTTTAAATTATGTTGAATGAGAAAAGAAAACCCCTGGTATTACCTTTGTTAAATGGCTATATATAATGTAACAAGCCAAATATTATATTTCAATTAAAAATTGAAATAACTCAGTTGAAAAAAGGAAAACATTTTCGATTAGATGTTTACCTTTTTTTACTCTCATTTATCAATTCATAAACTAGAGTATTGATTAATATTTTTAAATATATGTCCTCTCTCTCTTTTGTAGTAGTTACCACGGAAGGTGTTGTTGCAGTTTCTTGTAGCAGGTTGGTTTTTACGGGGTGGAGTTGCTAGCCCCGCATTCAACCCTCCTCCTTTTTCATCCTGGACTTGTGACCAGGCAAAGGCGGAGGTTGGCATGTTTGGTGTGACGGCGATTCGAACCCGCGACCCTCAGATTACGAGTCGAGCGCCCTAACCAGCTGGCCATGCCGGGCCTTTTGTAGTAGTTATTCATTTTTTATTGTATCCCTGTCTTGATGTGTTAAATGTACTGTAACTTTGTAGTAAGATGACAATTATCATTATTATAAAGTCACCCGGTAAGTCAGCGGTAAGTTGACAGACTTGCAATGCTAAAATCGATTGCCTATGTAGGCCATTGTGTAGCTTTACGATTAAAATATAATGCAACTTTGCTATAGAATTAATAAACAAATACAAATGTATGTAATATATATATATTATCAACAAGACAAAAAGGTGAAATGTAGGAAGACAAAAAAAAATGTGTTAAATATGTGGGGAAGAGTTCCTTTGCAAATTATCATTTCCTTACTTCCTGCTAACCACCCATTTTTCTAAAGGACAAAGATTCTTCAAACTTAACTCTTTTAGAACAAATTCGAGTTAAAAAAATAAACTAATCGTGTAAGTTTGGTATCGCGACTAGGGCTTGGACTAGCTATACCACATTCCAGTACTTTGACGAATGTCCAACCACCTGTGTTGACGTTAGTCTTAAGTTATTTAAAAAGAGAATAAAAGATTGCTGTAACGATTTCTATTGCTGGGCGGGACCTTTAGAAAGTTTCGATAGAACAGTAGCATGCAAGGTTCAGTCCACTTCATGATAACAAAGCGCTACAAGTTCTAACATTTACAAGTTCCAAGGTTTTACGTAATTAACAATAGGTATAACTTTACAAATAAATAACATCTAAACAAAAATTCCATTGACTTCCTACAAATCCAAAAATTACGGCATTGAACTAATTAAGTGGCTGATAGCAACATCCATACCAATTAAATTATGCACTGTTTTGTCGTTAACCCTAGCCTAACTTGCTTTTTATATCTGGCTCAAACTGTTTTTAAACTTTGGAGAAAATTTCAGAGCTAGGCTATGCGCTCGTCAAGAAACTGGAAACCTCCCTCTGGTCAAACAACAACACAAAACTTAGGCACTAAAATAACAAAGTGAATGATAGCAACAGCCATATTGATTAAATTATGCAATGTTTACTCGCTAACTATAGCCTAACTCTCTTTATATCTGGCTCAAACTGTTTTAAAACTTTGAAGAAAATTGCAGTGATAGGCCACGTGCTCATCAAGAGACTTTAAATATCCATATGTTCAAAAAACGACACAAAAATCTGAATTAAATATAGCCTAGAAAAAATATTACCATTACAAGTATTTTGTATAAGGAGTTAACTGTGTCCGTTCTTGTACGACAGCCCCCCAGTGGCACAGCGGAATGTATGCGGACTTACAACGCTAGAATCCTGGTTTCGATACCCGTGGTGGGCAGAGCACAGATAGCCCATTGTGTAGCTTTGTGCTTAATTACAAACAAACAAAACAAACTTGTACGACAAAAATGAAGGTAACAGATTTTACAAGAATAACATGCAAAAAAGGTGAAAATTTTCATCACCAATAGGATTTGGTGGACGAGAGTAGTATCGAAATGTATTTGTGTGGCAAGAAAGAAGACAGGAAACAATCAAGTTCCCATATAAAAAAAGATTGCGTATTGACAACTGCTTGAAATTAAAGAGTTAAAATGAAGAAAAGCTGAATTAATCAGGAAATGAATCACCTAGACAATGTAATAACTGAATTAACTGCAGTCTTTTGCAAAAACGTAAACACAGGAACGCTAATAAATAACATACTGGTTGACAGCAAATAAGGAAGACTATGGGCAAACTACAAAGCTGAATTTCCTTCATTAGCACCTCTCTGAAGAATGTGGTTCCAGTTTTGAAGAAAACAGTTTATATAAGTTTAGCCAGTCAACAATAACGAACCTGGAAAGTGGATTATCACATATGATAGGTGCACATCTAAGGTTTAGCCAATCAACAATAAGGAACCTGGAAGGTGGATTATCACATATGATAGGTTCACATCTAAGGTTTAGCCAGTCAACAACAAGGAACCTGGATCGTGGATTATCACATATGATAGGTTCACATCTAAGGTTTAGCCAGTCAGCAATAAGGAAACCTGGAACGTGTATTATCACATGTTACAGGTGCACGGGTAGCTTCACTCTTAGGGAGTAGTAGCCAACATATACAACTGCCCCGTGCAGCAGACAAAACAATTGCGATTGGTGGCGGCTACTGTCCGAAGGTCGTGTTTTTCAAGTTCGTGACAATATATTCTCTTTCCACAAGAAATAAAGGAACAGAAACATTTAGCACATCCCTAAAGCTATTAAATATAAGAGAGTAAGATAATAGTAAAACATATTATAAGTGGAACAACTTTCTAATGTAACAAAATAAAAATATATAATAGGTTTAAGTGTATATGCTGCAAAATATCAGAACCATGCATGAACCCTATAGAAATGTGTCTATACGCCGAGACAACCCAAAATATCTGTTTGTTTCTTTTAGAATTTCCGCGAGAAGCGACACAAGAGGTATCTGTGCATAACAGTCCCTAAATGCGAACCGATAGAGGCATCTCTAGTCATCAGCACATATTCTTGCGTTATTCGTGTCTGAACGATTAGTAGGTTTATTTGTTTGTTTGAAGTTAAGAACAATGGGCTATGTGTGCCCTGCCCACCGCGGGTATCGAAACTCGGTTTCTAGCGTTGTAAGTCCGCAGACATACAGCTGTGCCACTGGGGGGGGGGGTAGTAGGATTTGATCGTTACTCCTAGAAACCAAATCGCGGAGCGCGTTTTTGTTTGCGGCAATGAGCCTCGAACCACGAACCCTCGGGTTCACAGACCGAGCACATTAACTTCTAGGTTATGCACGACCCGACAGATGTGAAAATGAAAGTTTAACGTTTATCCATTGGCATAGGATTAAATGAAATATTTGACTTAAATATAAGCGCAAAATATTTCTAGTAATTATTATTCGTATTAACAAATTATTTCATTTCTTTTATTTTGAAAGCTTTTGATAACCGAATATTATTGAAGAATTCGTTATCAAATATAAAATCTCTTAGTTTTTAGCATAATTTGGTAGATCTAGATTCTCATTCCCCGATGGTGCAGCTAAAAAAAAAAACGTGTTTCAAAACCCATGGTGGACTCAGCACAGATAGCCCATTTGTGTAGCTTTGTGCTTAACTAGAAACAAACAAAACAAATTCAAAATATTGAGAAATTAATACTTTTCTCGCAACTGGCTGAAGTTGATTTCATTCTGAAGAGGGTAAATCGAGTGCTGGGAAATGATTAGATTCTCTTGGTTTGTTGTATACTTCAGTGGTGACGTAACTTTAAAACTTAGAAATATCTAGACAATGAACAAAAATGAAATGGAGGTTCTGAAATTTATCCCGCTTCATATACAGAAACTATATATGATCTTGATAAACGGTGTGGATGCTTAAAGTGATAGTATCGGATGTTCATCTTTGTTTGATTTTTTCGTCCAGATTTTGCAATTATGTATTATTGGATTTATAAAAATGTAGATAAAGGTTTATTAATTCGATGACGAGGAACCCACATTGAGACTAATAATGGCTGGAGACGGCTTGAATGGGTAATGAAGAAAAACTTTAATATAAGTTTAACATAACAGCAAATGTACAACGTTTCGACAAGGTTTTGTCATCATCGGGTTTATTAAGTTTCCACTAAACCTGGCACCCGTTGGAATATCATTTTCTGTTTTCATGTTATTAAAATTAAAGATTCCAAAAGACCTAAAAGTTTATTTATGGTGAGTGAAATATATTTCGTGCCAATACTTACTGAAGTGTTTTCATTAAACTGTTTGAATTAGTTAAGCTGCTGAATTAATTACTTCATTGTGAGTTAAGTCTAGTATATAAAAATATGCCCAAAAGTGTGTATAGTCACGGTAGTACCAAAGAATCATTTGCTTTTCATGTTCATGCATTTCTATACATAATATATATATATTATCACCCACAAAATATTTTAATCTACGAGTTTCTTAAGTAAAAATGGGTATGTTGTTATGTAGAGCTTGTAATAAACGGAAATTAAAGGGAAGATTAATAATTTTTTTCGTTTGCTTGTTTCAGAATATTGTGTAAAGCTACACAAAGGCTGTCTGTGAATAATCATAAGTCATTAAATTCAGGCCCGGCATGGCCAGGTGGCTAGGGCACTCGACTCGCAATCTGAGAGTCGCGGGTTCGAATTCCCTCCCCACCAATCATGTTCGCCCTTTCAGGCCGGGGGGGGGGCGTTATAATGTGCCGGTTAATCATACTATTCGTTGGTAAAAGAGTAGCCCAAGAGTTGGCGGTGGGTGGTGATGACTAGCTGACTTCCCTCTAGTCTT
>NW_013666429.1:133843-149871 GCF_000517525.1 Limulus polyphemus
GTCAACGAAGGATAGTTGGATATAATTATTGGGTTGAGATAAAATAAAGTGAAAAAAAGTATTAAGAAGAATAAAAAAAGAGAGAGAGTAAAGACATGAATAAATTTGTGTCAGAGAAACCTCAACAGACTAAAAAATAGAAAGATGGAGAAATAGGTTGGTTAAAAAAGTTGAAATAAAACATGAAATTTGCGTTTAAACCTAAGAAGAAACTTGTCCCAAGAAAAACGCCTTATTTACATTCTTGGCACCCTTTGTTTTAAACTAAAAATAATTTCTTTCCGATTTTTTCGCCCACTCTAACCACTATCATTTTTTAATAATTAATTCACTTTTTTTTATCTCACAGGTTCAACTTTCCACGTACACTTTTGTAATATTTTAATAACAGTAACAATACCAATAGGCCTAAAAAAATTAACTTGTCCATTTCGATTTCAAAGTCAGAGGTGTGTAAAATAGCATGTCAAATATATCTTTTTTTCTCCCCCATGAGGCTTTTCGTTCAGTACCAGAACTCGTTACTTGGACTAGACGATTACATTATATGCAGTATATAATACGTTAAAAGTTACGATTTAAACGCCAAAAGCTTGCGAAACATTAGAAACCAATAGGCCTAAAATTCGTGAATAAAAAAACGAAAAACATGTGAATTTCAGATATTTTTTTCACATTCCTCCTAATTGTATTGTGAAAAAATGTTTGTTTGTAGTTATGCACACAGCTACACAACGGGCTATCTGTGCTCTGCCCACCGGGTATCGAAACTCGGTTTCTAGCGTTGTAAGTCCGCAGACATACCGCTGTGCCACCGAGGGTAAGTGAAAAAAAATGCAATTGTCGGAATGAAAATACTGTGACCAGGAAAGGGCTATTTGTTAGCCGTTCAGGAAGTCGCTTTCAAGGGTACGAAGAATTGTTTATCATGTGGTAATTCTTATTATTATTTATTTCACTGCTTCTACTACACGCAATGTCGTCGGAAGATATGTCAGGTTAAAACATCTGTCACTCTCTTGATCTTGTGCCGGACAATCTATTATTGAAGTTCTTACTGCCGGTTGGTTTGATTAGATTCGTAACAGGTGGCCAAACCATCACATTCGTTGATCTTTCACACACCATAATATTGGTCTAGTTTCTGACTCTGTGTTTTCTTGTTCTATTCACTGCTTTGTGATTTTCCCCTCTAAGTTTGTTTAATGTCGAAGTTTAACACTGGTAACATTGGAGTGTACACTGCATTTATCTATTTTATCTTAGTGTTCATTACCAATGCTGGTCTTCAGATAAGTGCCAACCTTTAAGTTGGGAGGTGCTTAGTTTATAACTTCAGGCTAGAAAAAATAAAGTTAGAAAACAATACACAAAACTACTGATGCTGAATTGATAGCATCAGAAATCAGTCCAATAGCCATGTTGATTGTAGCTTCTTTAATAATTCTGTGCAATCCCTGTCAGGTTAGGCCTGACATCATTTCTTGATTACTCCTTCTATATATCATAATTCAATACTCCTGTAGCTCCATCTAGTAGAACCCTGTCTACGAGAAAGCTATACTCCAAGTGCTGCTCTCTGAGAGAGTTGGCAACATCATGTGTCATTGATTCTAGTCTCCATACTTTGACCAATTCATGCCTCCCTTCACTTCTTGTTGTGAAGCTGTGAATCTTTATCTGAACTCCTAACTGCACACTTGAATTCAGTATTATTACGATATGGCCATATAGTTGTGTCAATTATAGCATATCAGTAAAAGACCATACTTTGTATATAGGAAAGGAAGCTGCAGGTGGCAGATGCACTATCAGACTGATGCCACTCAACACGTAACCACAATCACTGAACTAACTGGAAAAGTGATAAGATTTAATTTTTCTTACCACGGGTTAAAATGTTAAGCAAAAAATGCACAGTGTAATAAACCTATTGAGAAAGGGGGAAAATATAGCACTAGGAAAATATTTGGTGTATAATAAAACATGCGTTTAAAAATATTATCATAGCTGAGATATGCAAAGGCTTGCATCTCACATGTGTAAAGCGTTGCTCAATAGAGATAAACCTAAACAATAAGAGTACGTTATATTAAAATGATTTTGGAGCCATTACAGTCTATATTTCCAAGTCCGGTGAAGCTCTATCCAGTGACCATACATCTTGAAAAAAGCTTGGAGCATAGTTTACATTGCAAAAAATAATCCACCATAAGGTTTTCATGTTCAAAACACACCATTCCCTTCATGGTTTCCATAATCCATCTAGTGTGCGAAAATAATGGTTTCTCATTGCATGTTTCAACAGTATGATCACACAGAAATTCATAGGGACTGTATTCAGCACCTTTATTAGTATATCTTTGTATATAGCACGAATACCCATTTTCTACTTACTATTATGCTCGTGAGTTCTCACCTGTTACAAGATGTCATACTTTGCTTGGGTTGGTCTATGACAGCCATTGCTTATCCCTTCTCTTGCTGCTGCTGGCGCAAACTTGGACAGTTGGGGTTACATTTCTTACCATTCCTAGGTACCAAGTATTTCCAACATTACTTCGAGTGTTTGAACTTGTTGCAATTAAAATAGGCACCTCTCTAACCATAAAAAGAAACATATAGTTAAAACCGCATAGGCGACAAAGGTATAGAAATTAAAGAATAGGTTTAATATTTATAAAGGGAAATAAAATATAATTTTATAATTATAGACCAATAATTATATTGCGTATGTTCTCAAAAATATTAGAAAAGTCAAGTTGCACTAGACTTTTCAATTTTGTTAATAAATCTGATTTATTACTTAAATAATGATGACGTTTTGAGATAGCGCTCTTCGCCAGATCGTACATAGTCTAATTCTAGTTTTATACCTTGAGTACAGCAAAAGTGAAAGCCCTGTCTCTGGTCACCTCTCTGGATCTCAGTACCTTCAGGTCCATGTAAGACACACTTAGTTGATTTTGTTAATTGACCACCTATCTCTCCTATGCTCCTCACACTTTTGACAGGTTTGGTAGCTGGGTCAAGTTCTTAATCAACCATACAGACGCAACAACCTCAAACCCCATAGCCCCCGAGACTGCCATTGTTAGGGATACTAGATCATAGAATCTCATTTGATATCAGATAGATTTATTGGGCAATGAATTTATTGATAAGGGTTGCATACCAGTATTCTACAGCCATATCAAAGTATGCTTTCTCTTGCAGATGCTGCTGGCCATTTATACAGGTTGTAAGATTACGTCTATGAATTTTAAACTTAGCCCTGTTACTTTCTGAGTGAAACACTGTAAGGGTTCCTATATGTTACTTTCTGAGTGAAACACTGCAAGGGTTCCTATATGTTACTTTCTGAGTGAAACACTGAAGGGTTCCTATATGTTACTTTCTGAGTGAAACACTGTAAGGGTTCCTATATGTTACTTTCTGAGTGAAACACTGTAAGTGTTCCTACATTTGCATATCCCAATTGATTAGTCGGTCTTTCGTCAAGGCACCGACAACAGTGACAAGCACCACCCAGTCAGGACTGGGCAACAACCATAGCACTACCTAGCTGTCACTCATAGTTTGAGTAACATATTAAGGCTGTTATTCATCATTGCCGAGGAAAACTGGTCGACTAATCTGTTTAATTTTACCACTCCATATAGGAGGTGGCCAACCAAATGAATAGTTTTCACTCTGAAGCGCCTGATTTGGCTGTTATGGTGGTACTCTCCAGTCTTCTGCTTCATTCAGATAGTGTAACTAATGCTTTGAGTCCAGATGTAAATAGTTTGTGCTCACAAACCATTCAGGTTTAGTGTTTTAGTGACTCAGCAACATTAGATATGCAAAAAATGGCTAGTGACTCGCAGCTGATCCTACTTCCCTTGAAAGTACAGAGTCATTCTAAGTGAATCTTTTCTCCCTTATGGTAGTAGCTACACTACTTATGAATGAACAGGGGTAAACAGGTAGCCTTCACCAGCAAACAGAACTCACAGCCTCACACTTTTATCTCAGACAAATGGCAAGTATACCTAAGTTAGAGGTGCGCTCAAAATGGACACTTGTGACATTGTAAAGAGGTATTCCCAAAGCTAGCTTCTCCATGATCAAAATTGGCCATTGGATGTCATTGTTCTGATAGTAGCATTCTTACACTATTATTGATCTCATCAAGATCAGCAACCTGCTAATATGACCCTATCTCAGTGATCTCACCACTGAGCAGCGGCCAGATGGTCAACCTACAGAATCCTAGCCACAATGTGTAAAAGTAGTTCAAGTCCAATAAAGGACTTTCCAAGATGAACACGATTCCTCAGAACAAGCCCAGTCTCTGCACCCATGTGACAAAGACATAGCTGAGCATACCAGAAACCTAGAGACTAATGAAACAATAAAGGTGAAAAACAGGAAAAGAAGAGAGAAAAGTTTTGCTCTTAAGGGTGATAAACCAAATTCTTATCATGGTATCAAACTTTTCTTTTGTACATCATCTGTGGTATTATTGGTCAGCAAAGGGATACACAGTTGGAGTAATCAAGCGAATGGAGGATTTATGTGACAGGTAAGATGCAGAAGGAGAAATGAAGAGATTATGATGTGAAGAGTGGTGGAAAACAAAAAGCTGTTGAAAATAAAATATATTGTAAAAGATTAAAAACGGTCTCAAGAGTTTTCACGTTGCTTGAACAACACAAACAAACTTAATACTAGAATGTACACTGTGATGTTTTGATTTATTGGTGAGCTGAACTTTGATTATAGTGTGTAAGTTACTTCAGTTACGAGCAAATGCTAAACGTATACTTTATTTCATAAAACAAGGGACCCAACTTCCCTGAAAGCAGAGATATTGACTGGAACAAATGGAAAAACATTAACTTGTGATGATTTTCTATCGTAACTCCAATCACTTATAACTGATGAGTTTAACGGGTACATTTTTCTTAAATTTTTCAGTTCCTGTATGTGTCAGGGGAACCAGGAATTCTGTTATTGATGAGTTGAAGGACCTCTAAGGCTTTCGACTTTATGGTGGTTTCAGTCTAGATTTATCTAAAACACCACATTGAGTTATGTAGTGTGACATAAATTTCATGATGTTGTTTCCTGTACTACTGCCACAAGGGGGTGGATAAACAGATTACATGTCTGGTTTTCTGAGTATGCTCGGTTAAACCACGAATCTCTTGTTCTGTTGATTGATGTTGTGATTGTCTTAGTTTGTCACCCATAATTAATGCTAATTATTATTATTATATATATATATTTATTGAAGACGTTTAGCAACTCTTCTGGTAGAAGTTATGATATAATTCAGTAAACTTCAATACTCAGTCATACCGCAGTTTTCATCGTTACTTCTTCTAGTACTGACCAAAACCTCCATGTGAAACACTAAACTCAAATACTCAACCAAACATCCGAATGATGATACACTTCTTTTGTGTTTTCTATTTTAAAAACGTTAAATTTATCAAGCACTCAGTGTTAGAATTAATCAAAATATTCACGTTAAAAGGCTATACTTCAATAATCGACCAGATCTCAGAATAGCATAAACATTTTGATTATTTTCGTTGCTTAGTATTACCATAAACCAACAAGTTTTGTACATCACAGGAAAACGTTTAAAAAAAGCTGTGATTTCAGAATAATGCTATGTCATGACATCATTCATTCCGTATAAGAGTGGATAAGGCTTAACTTGTAGCAACATTGTTTACAGCTGTGAAAGCTGCGTTTTTAAGACCCCACGATAAGTTAAGTGTTACACTATTTTACATTTCAGTTGTTTTTATTTTTACTATTGCCATATTTTGCTTGCCTGTAGTGTAGAGTGTTTTAAATTTGACACGTTCGTCTGTCTTCTAGTGAAAATTTTAACCAAATTTAATCAGTAAACAACTTAGGTCGTGGTCCTGAATCTTCCAGAACGAACGAACGTCCGAGCTGATAAATGTGCACGAACGAAATATTAGTGCAGCTAAAAACGTAGAAACATTCTTACTCTCTGTAAAATACAATTGGTCTGAATATTTCTCACTTTCACCCTCTTTACGGTGTTTCAGCTTAACGAATTTTGCAAGTACAATAAATAAAATCCGATACGATTAATAACTGTACATATTGTAAACAATTTAATTAAGTCATTCATTCTAATCGCCTACTATCCTCTTTTGCCAGTATTTATTATTTTACTTTATATTTTATTTATCGAAGGGAAGGTGCCACATTAGGGTTAAATATATGTTTAATTCTGCCACAGTTTCTTACAATATGCTTCAATTACATTTTGTTTCTTTGTTGATAAGCACAAAGCTGCATGACCTCTCTGTGGTTTTCGTACCACGAGTATCGAAACCCGGTTCTTAGCGTTATAAGCTTTCAGATTTACCGCTGAGCCAATGGTGGGGTTGTTTCAACTTGAAGTGTTAAAACTGTATTTTATTAAACAAATTTTGAAGCACCGTAGAGGTCAAAAAGGACGACATCGTCCCCAATATGTTTTAAGCTGTTATGTAATCAGCATTTAAATATCAACGTAAACTTCTTTGACACTCAGAGCCCTATTATTTGTTATCTTCTGAATGGTAAATTATATCATAAACAAACAAAGAAAAACAAGTGATCAGTGAGAGATGAGACCTATAAAGAATTCTACACTATCGATGAGGCCTAGAAACTGAAAAAGTTGATTATAGTTTATCTAATATTTCAAACATGTGATAATGAAAGCTGAAATAGTTATTAGAGATAGATATACACATGATCATACATACATACGTACACACACATAAATTCTGACTTATTAACATAACAGGTTTGTTAATTTTAACATCTAAAGGAAAGACGGCCTAACACAATCTTG
Organism: Limulus polyphemus; assembly: GCF_000517525.1. Lineage (NCBI taxonomy): Eukaryota > Metazoa > Arthropoda > Merostomata > Xiphosura > Limulidae > Limulus > Limulus polyphemus. The sequence continues at coordinate 140,718 of NW_013666429.1, forward strand.
GATGATATTTTAAGATAAGTTTGGACAACTAGACCAAAAACAATGAATTTCATTTACAAACTGCAGCGTGGGAAACGTACCCCAATAAGAGAGGTATCTGTTGAGGTAGGGCCTACACAACGCGAATGTAGTTGTTTTCTCCTAATTAAATAGGAAAACAAGAAAAGAGGATTAAAAAATAACAAAACAGGACACTACAAACATTCCATTATCTCTTAAAGCCAGCCTCCATATTAACCACGTTATCTACATACCAGTAATAGTAATACATGTTTATTGTTTATTTGTAATTAAGCACAAAGCTACACAATGGACTATCTGTGCTCTGCCCACCACGGGTATCGAAACCCGGATTCTAGCGTTGTAAGTCCGCAGACATACCGCTGTGCCACTGGGGGGCAGTAATACATGTAAGTCATTAATTACTACTACTGTGATAAATATAGTTACAGAAATGTTCCATTTCAAGAGAAGCAGTGTTATTCTTACTTTGTGACTAATATCTCTACTGGTCACAAAGTGATAAAAGTTAAAAATAAAATAAATTTGTTTGTTTATTTTCATCGAAAATCTATATAATAGGCTACCAGCGCTCTGTCCACCACGGGATTTTAGCGTTGTAAGTTCGTATACTTACTGCTGAAAAAAATAACACAGAAATGGACTGAGTGTTATAAGCTATGTAATGTCATGGATACCAGTTTTTAGACTGAAACTTAATATCCGTATATTTATTTTCGGATTGTTTTTAGTAGCCTATAGATCGCCTGAGGATGATTATTAGTCAGTAATTACTATATTTTCTGCCAACTACAGCCGAGTTATGGCAAGGGTTGCATGTGATGGAAGGAGGCGAGATTCGAACCCGGATCTTCTTGTACTAGTAACTTGTCCGTTTTCAGGCTTGATTTGACTAAATATATAAATATTTTCAAGGGAAGTTTTAGGTTTCGTTAAATGCTACGCTAGGTTGGTTTTGTTTGTTATCAGTCAGTTGCCTGTAGAAGACTTATTTTTCCCTTTATGTGTGGTTCGTAGGCCACTATTTCAGTTTTATTATGTGATCACCTTTTTAACGTTACAGACTATTACAGAGACTTGTACGTTTATTATGATCCTTAGTTCTGTTTTTTGTTGGTATTTTTTGTGTCTTTAACTTATTGGAGTCCACATTTACAGATGTTATAAATGACATTGGGTCTTGAGGTGGTTTGGTATGCACTAAGTGAGATTGTTGTGCTATGACTTCAGAAGACTTTTTTGACTTTTTGCATTTACAAATTACAGTATGAATAAAGATCTATATATTTTTTCGTTTGTATATTGGTGTATTGGTCTTCCTTTGCTGTCTGGGTTTCATTTATTTTCTTCATAACGTTTCCTGAACTTACGTTTTTGTGGAAACATCTGATCAACTGTTGGATATCAGAGTGTCTGAATGCCATACTTTTCCTTGATGTTACTATTTTGTATGATTTACTTTATAAACTGGACACTAAACTCACCAGCTATCTTACATCAGTCTATATGTGAACACATACTTCTAGTTAATTCCTTACAGCCAGTCTCTAGCTATTGGCGTGAAATTTCTGTTGGACCATTGATTTAAAATGATAAAACGTCTTTGATTAATTTATGCCTTAATAATATAGGTAATTTACATTGTGATTGTATTAATAATGATTTCTCAGATTCTACATAAAAGCATACTGTTACCGATAACGTAGAAAATGTGCAAGACTATAATTTATAAAATTTTCTTGATAAAGGATTTAAGTCCCCTGGTAGGTCAATGGTAAGTTCACGGACTTACAATGCAAAAAATCCAGGATTCGATTGCCAGCGGTGGGCAGAGCGTAGATAGCCCATTGTGTAGCTTTACACTAACCAATAAAAAACTTAAATATAAAACACGTAAAAAAGAATACCTTATATGAATGGTTAAAAAACTTAACTTATTATTATCAATTTCATATGATCAGAAGGAAGATAACTTTAGATCAGAACTAATGAGTAACTCATAGATTAATTCTATATAAGAAACTGACCCAATAGATAATCTTCTAAAAAGGAAACTGAAACCTATAATTATTAGAAATACGTTAATTCTTCAGCAAGGTACTTTCACTATTAAATAAAGGTTATCAATTCTAATTGACTTTCTATGATTTGAAAAAGTTAGATATTTTCAAGGCAGCTTTATCATAGCAGGATGAGATTTTGATTCTATATGTAAGATATATATATATATCAGTAGTAATAATTATCAACCATCCTGTTAATTGAAATGTTTAATTTATTACTAAAATAAATTAGAGATGATGATCGTAAAAATGCATGACTTCTTGGTGCTAAATAATATAATTTTACATGTTCGAGAAACTTGAAAAAGCGGAAAAAATTTGCTTCAGTGCACACATTTAATTTTATAACTCTATGTGCAAGTTCCTTTGACAGTCTAGTTAGAGTTTGAAATCTGTTGGTTTGTTCATATATCATTATATTAATTGCTTTTCTGAGTTTAGTAAAAAATATAAAATATTTTATTGGTATCTGTATTCATAAGAATTTTATTGCTTTTGAACAGCCTCTCAGTGGCTCAGCAGTGAGTCTGATGACTTATAACGCTGAAAACCTGGTTTCAGTACTCGTGGTGGGAACAGCACAGATAGTCTATTTAGAAGAAACAAACAAATAAAATTTCTAAACAGAAAATTTACATAGTGTTGTTATCTTTAGGCTGTTTCCCTATATCTATTTGGTCTAGTGAACTCTGAATTCGAGGGTTCGCGTTCCATTACTGCAAAAACGCTCTCCGCACTATGGGGCAGCAAGTGCGTTATAAGAGTGACAGCAAAATCCCACTATCAGGTTAGACAAGAGTAGCCGGATAATTCGTAGTGGGTGCTGTTGCTTGACTAGTTGACTTTCCTCCAGTGTATCAGCTCAGAAAATAAACAAGTTAACGCACACAGTCCTTTTTTAGCTTTGTCCTAAGAAAAAAAAAGCACACAAATCATCGATGCAAAGGTAATATTCTTTCATTTTTATGTTAAGGTTATAATTTCTCACTTACGTATACATCACAAAATTCATAATAAGCTGGAATATTTTCTTTCTGATACAAATATTTCAGTTATAAGACTTAAGTGTAACCATTTTCAAGAACAAGATGTATGAGGAACAAAATAGATAACTACAGATTTACCCCTCTGTACAGTTGCGTAACTACAAAAGATGCCCCACCTCCGCATAAAAAGTAAATGGACCCCCGACATTTATTCCCCTTGTCGGCAATTCTTAAGTTTGTCAGGACCTTCGGGCCCCATTTTGGCTCGGATCCCCCTGCAACTGCGGCGGCATACTTACACCACTGACTCCACATCAGCAATTTTATTTATTTTCGTATGAGCAAGCTTTTGACTGCTAAGCTACAACCGTCTTCAGGCATAAGTGAGTGACTTTTTGCTTTACTCCGCTTAATGATCTCGCAATAAGAACATTCTTCTTTGGAAAGTGCTCTGAATTATCTTCTAGACATAAATCTACCAGTGGCAGCATTGGACTGTCACATGGTCTAGAATTCGCCGTGAACCTACGTAGGTGTTAAATACGTTGCCGGTAGCGCCACGACTCATATCTGCTTCAATACGCCACATATTAATATAAGGAAATCGTTCGAAAAAGTGTGATTACCCCCACTATTCATTTATAATTGAAATTTGAAGGATATACACAGAAACAAAGAATATAAGAAGTTAAAGTCGATCAATAGTAAAATACGTGATATGAACAAATAACGTTACACAGGAGGATTTAAAAAATAAAGCTTTTGAAAGACGTCAAAAATCTACAATTTTTTATTTTCTTTTTTTTTAGAATGAAAAGTTATTTACTATTATACTTTCAATTTTCTGTCCTGTCGAGAGTTCCTTATCCCATTGATTCTTCATGCACTAGGTTAGTGAAGTCCTTTAAATTAGACCTTTTGTACAGTTTCTGTTTGAAGAACAAATCGCCGCATATTACACATTTTAGTATAAATATAAAAGGTTTCCCAGAAGGGACCAGGGGTTTGCGTCAATGATATTTCTCCTTCTCTTTCAGCTTACTTTAAATGGCTAAGAAGGAAATAGCAGAAAGGGTTTTGGGCGAAGTTTCTTTACAGGTTGCAACAGTCCGTGGTAGCGACAGACTCTTGTGCGGGGATGATCATAAAATTTTACGTGAAGTCGTCGATGAATGCCATGTAAGGCACTCTTAACTTGTATAAACCACTGGCAACTTGAGGTAACATCTATAGGCTTGTGGTCATTTATCAGTAAATAACCGTCTGTATCCATTTGTCTATTTACTTCTGTGATATCGTGAATAATAAAGCAATCCCTACAACACAGTATTTAAGATACTATCAACAGCGGGTATATGAATCATTATCTTACTTAAACAAAAGTTGGTCAATCTATATACCGCTAGAGGGTTTTCCCTGAAATCTTCTATCATGTTATTTTTAAAATTGAAGGTTTTATATAAATACATTTGCCAGAATAATACATATAATGAGTTTTAATAGAGAATGAAGAAATCTCTTGGAGTCTTTGTAATAATACAGCAACATTTATATAACTTATTGATCAGTATGACAAATGGCCCAAGAGTTATATTTAGGTCTAACATCAACAGAAAAGAGTGACACATTGGAATTGAAATACTTTCGACGATATCTTTATTGGAAATCAAAAATTACGTCGTAAAACAATGAGTGTCACAGTGTCACGCATACGCCCAAATATATATGGCTAAAGTGCAGAGTGGAAGTTATAGAATGTGTCATTTGTGAAGGATGAGACTTGTATAATCATGGTAATACATCGTTCTTCAGACTTGTCTCTATTTGGAAGCTTAGATGTGAAATTAATATAGACGTGGTTGCTCAAACTTATGATGACAATGAACGTCTGAGGTCAGCTGTGTGAAGGCAGTCGTTCCTAGTAAAACAGAATAAAATGACCATTAACTTCCAGAAGATAGCTGTGGGAAGGCAGTCTTGCCTAGTAAAACACAATAAAATGACTATTAACTCCACGAGGTCAGTTGTGGAAAGGCAGTCTTGCCTAGTAAAACAGAATAAAATGACTAGTAACCGTCTGAGGTCAGTTGTAGGAATGAAGTCGTTCCTGATAAAACAGAATAAAGTAGAAATGACATTAAATCTGATTAATAAATACAACTTATTGAAGGTGATAATTTGAGTGAGACTTTTTTTCAGAATTAATAGTTTCGTTTTGAGTTTACTTACTGATTAATAATTATTTTATTAGAAGTTACAGCTTTTTGCAGTCTAGCCACATAAAGTGTGTATAAACAAAATAATGCAAACTTGTAAGACTACATTAATATATACATACAAACAGCAACATAAGAAAAAAATCGGACTGCCCATTTCCAAGTGTGTAGATTAGCCCTGAACATTCTCTCTGTTTAATAAGCAATGCAATATTTTGACATTTTGTTCGTTTATGCACCAGAACAACATCTTGTGAACAGAATGGGCTAAAAGGCTAGGTCAAAGTCAGAGACCACTATAGAGAAGGGAAGGCAACCAGTCCTCAGCATCTGCCACCTGAATTATCTGATTTTAATCAAATAATGTGACTGACTGTCACTCTTAAAATGCACCCACATTTGATACTGGTACGCGTATTTGGCAATACTACGTCCTGAACTCCATACCCTCAGTCTGATACGCTAATAACTATACCACTCTCGGGAGGTTTTTTGTTGTCTTGAGTTTAATGTATTAGTTTTGTCTTGTCCTGTTTCATCAATCATGCTTGAAGTGGCAATTGATAATTACAGAGGGTAGTGAAATAAACAGGGCGATGGCCATCATTTATACCATTGTTGGTGGAAATAGTCAATAGTATTGCTGTCAACATAAAATATTGAAATTTTTAACATCTAAAAAATTCAATGTACTTTTTTTTTACTCTTTCCATGAATCATAATATAAATGCTTATTGATAAATGTTGATTAGAGCAAGACGCTTTTAATAATTTGGTATAATCTACTGGCGCCCCCTTCTTTATGTATAATATAAATATGTTCATTTAATGATAAAAATGGACTGCGAACACTCACTAGCCATAAACAGGGGTTCATCGTCTCTTCATATCTTTTTTTCTCTTCTCGTCTTACCATTCTTAACTTAGAAAATTTTAGGAATTTATGTAATTACTGGCGTTTTACGTCAGCTGTGACGTCAAATGAGAGTTCTTTCAACTTTGAATAGATGTCTAGTTCAAAACAAGCACCTTAAAAAAAAGACGTCTGATATAAAACATCGGTAATACAACTCTACGCTTCTACCACAGATAAAGAATATTTTACCGATAACCTATACTTAATTATTAATAACTTCATAATGCACTAGAAGCTAATTTTTCCTCTATATTTACTTCTATTGTACTAGTACGTTTTTTTTTTGGAAAAACAGTTATATATATTTCAGTGTCCCCCCGGTGAGTCAGAGGTAAGTTTGGACTCACAACGCTAAAATCGGGGTTCGATTCTCTGCAGTGAACAGGGCACACATAGCCATTGGGTTAGTGTTGCGATGAAACAAACCAACAGTTTGTCAGTACTCCCCTTTTCGTTACTTATGCGCTTGCCCTATCCATTCGTTCGTTTACTTATTTATCTTACCTTTGTATGTGCTTATATTGGTTGTTTAGTAAATGTTCGTGTTCTGTTAGATTTCTAGACTGATTACTTAACTGTCTCACAGGTGAAACCTTTAACATAGCAATAATATCAGTTATTAATACTCTCTCACTGCGATCGCTTGTGGAAAAATTGTTTGTTTGTTATAAATTTCACGCAAAGCTACACGAGGGCTATCTGTCCCTAATTTAGCAGTGAAAGATAGAGGGAAGGCAGTTAGTCATCACCACCCACCGCCAACTCTTGGGCTACTCTTTTACCAACGAATAGTTGGATTGACCGTCACATTATAACGCCCCCAATCAATCATTGGCTGAAAGGGCGAACATGTTTGGTGGGGAGGGGATTCGAACCCGTGATCCACAATCTGCGAGTCGAGGCCTTAACCACATGGCCATGGTTGTTGAAAGATATTGGTGTGTTCAACTTGAACAGCACCTTATGCGCACATGGGCTAATCACCAAAGTCAGACACCTCTAGGATGCAGGTATAAACTTCGTTATGAACCGCTGACCAGCGGAAAAGGAACCTGCCGCCACAAGAACATTGTCCAGCTTCTAAAATCGAATAATGTTATTGGCTGTCACTTTTAACAACGGATAATCCGTCGGAGAATTTTGATTAGAATCCTAGTCGAAACAAAAACATGTAGGGGATTGAAAGTCTTCTTCAGTTAAAACGCTAGAAGTTTTCGTTTCAATATTTTTCTATTATCTGTATAGATCCTGTAGGCAGCCCATTGGCCAATGGCCATTTCGCAAAAATGTGTGGCCAACTCGTACAATCATCGATATTGTTTTTTTAGCTGGTCAGAGAAAGCCAAATCTCTCATTGAAATTTCACGCTTTCGTAATTTTAAAAAAAGTATTTTTTTTGTATATTTGCGTTGTGTTTATAATTGACCTTGACCGTCATTAGAATCCTGAAATAAATTTATTTTGCGAACATTTTCTGTTTTGTTAATAGTGTGGCCATTTCTGTGATCGAAAAATATTTGATTGCCCACCCATGGTACAGAGGAATATTGTGGTATATATTGTTACGTCTCCGTTCGTTAGTTAATTTTCCGTAAATCGTTCCGACGAAACCTTAGCCACACAAGTCCTTTCTTAAATAAAACTGGTTTATTCTTTCCGAATACAACTTTACGATACACTTAATTTCAACAGTCGCTCTATAACAAACGCTGTAACGAACTTCTCACGTGCTCGACTTCAGCAATACTCAGTTCAATTACACACTCTCTGACTGCAGTTCAATTACTCATTATCTTGTTCCATCACGTTGTGAGCATCTTATATATACCAGACTACCCCCAATCTAGTAGTCTCCCGATAATTCATGAAAGTTCGAGAAGGACGTGGCGTGATACTAGTCATGTGACCTCGCTGACGCAACACTGCCCCCTCCTTAGTATTGTTCGTCCCGAACAATAGACACTTACATTAAACCAATAACAATAACTTAATTAAATGTACAGAATTACAAACACAAAATTACAATTCAACAAAGTCTCTTAATTTTACGGGACGTATCTTCTTCTTTTCTGGTCTCCGTCTCGTTGGCTTCTGCTTCACGTGGGGTTCATCTGCTTCATCAATAAATGTCCTTTCGTCAGTAACAGTCACATCAGTGGTAGTAACATCAAGAGCTTCACCGTTTCCCTTCTCAAAACTGAGTAGAGTTTCTTCTTCGATGGTGGCTTCTTCAGGTGGCACGTCTTCAGCAGAGTCATTTGTTCTGTTGTTCACTTCGTCCCAACTGAAATGTCCTGGACCGTGATAACGCCAAAGCCTGTTGGCATGCACCACTTTTGGCTTACCTCGCCGACCACATTTTATCTGGAAAGTCATGTCTGAGAGACGATCCATTATGTCATATGGGCCTTCCCATGGAGAAGACAACTTAAAAGACTTCCCTTTGGTCTTCCTGGGATTATACAACCACACCTTGTCTCCTGGTTCAAGGCTGACTCCAGTAGATCTCTTATCATAAGATAGCTTCATCGAATCAGCAGACGTTTTCAAGTTTGAATGCACTTGATGGTGAATATTATCCATCCATTCTGATAACACTTTCACAAACTCTGACATATTCACAGGCAACTCTTCATAAGGTGGATGTCCCTTATACTTGGGTCCTCTTTTAGCACTACATGTACTGCAGGTCCTGTATCATTCTTCCACATCTCTCCTTATACCTATCTAGCAAAATCTTTGTCGTAGGTGACTCAATGTCTTCTTAATTCCGAGATGTCCTCTTGTTAAAGTATCATGGGATTGACGCAGCACAAATTCCCGTAACTTTCTCGGTATAACCGTTTGGCAAGTCGTCAATTTCCCATCTGTAGTTTCCCATCTCCAGAAAAGCATACCATCGTCAAGGTTCAACTGGTCCCATTGTGCCCAATAGTTCTTTGTCACAGGGCT
>NW_013666429.1:150768-155914 GCF_000517525.1 Limulus polyphemus
TATTCATGAAGGTTCGAGAAGGACGTGGCGTGATACTAGTCACGAGGCCTCGCTGACGCAACAATATTTTAGAGTTCCTTGACATATCTATTTTAGCATTTTCTATCAGCTTTTAACGAGTGACGTGCTCTATTAGTTCTGATTTACTTGGAACATGTAATATATTAATAAACAATTCAAGTCCATGATGTAAATAAACGTTTGGAGATGCTCAATAAACATAACCCTGATATTTGTTTTTTGTAAATTTGTCGTTTTTCCGCTGAAGCTACTCCTAAACTTTACTGTTTAATACGTCAAATCAAATATAGATACTGTACGAGAGAGAGATTAATCATCGTTTATTCAGACCGAGATTGCTAGATCTAAAGTCCGTATTTTGTTTTATAGCCTCTCATTGAATTAATCTAAAGATGTAAGACCTTAAAAAATCACCATTACTGTAACAATTTCGTTTTCAAGATCGAATACTGTTTGAGTTCAAAATGAATTCATCAGTATATTGGTTGGTATTAAGAATTGAAATGAGAATTCCAATGTTAACGAAAGGAAGAAATATATAACTTAATAAAAACCACACAGTACTGATGTAAATTTAAATAGTTTTTTCTTAATTTCGTGCAAAGCTACACGAGGGCTATCTGCGCTAGCCGTCCCAAATTTAGCAGTGTAAGACTAGAGGGAAGGCAGCTAGTCATCACCACCCACCGCCAACTCTTGGGCTACTCTTTTACCAACAAATGGTGGGATTGACCGTCACATTATAACGCTCCCACGGCTGAAAGGGCGAGCATGTTTGGTGTGACGGGGATTCGAACCCGCGACCCTCAGATTGCGAGTCGAGCGCCCTAACCACCTGGCCAATTTAAATATAAAGTTGTCTTATTGCATGAACTATCTATTTTTTTTCCAGTTAACCTTGTTTATCATAAGTCTAAAGCTCTAACAATTTAAATTCAAATGTCGTTTCTCTTTGAGTCGGTATTGTTGTTTCGGTAAAATTGACTGTGTTATTATCGACTTTATTTATTATTGTATTATTATAAATATCACTTGTTTTTAATTTGAAACTCGACTACCACGACTGCACACAAAAAAAAGTTAGAAAACTGAAAATATAAATGTTTAAATGACGTCTCAGAGGTGGCACTTACAGATGCATTTCTTCGTGAAGCGCACAGGTGCACGAGGCAAGTTCGACCGCACACTGGTTTCACAGGTGAGTTGTATGTGCAGCACGTCCTATTGGGCCTCACCGTACGTCTCAATGACTTGTGAATCTTCTCCTCGAAATTCCTAGAGTCATGCCGCAAGTCATTAACATTCCGGGCACCGACCGCCATCAAACTTTCTCTGCCTTGAACTGCTATGTCAAGTGTTGGATCACAAATACAAACTAAACTCTTAAGAAATCGGACCAGCGAGAAGAAACAACAACAGAAACCAAAACCATTAAAAATTAGGACAAGAACATTTAAGCGTTTATTTTCGAGTTTGTTGAGAGGTTATCAATTACCCCCACCCCTCAAACTAGAGTAAGATGTAAAAGTTAGCCAGTGGTTAAAATAGGAATCTTGACCAATTAGGTTATTCCTTTCAGAAAACTTTAAAAAATCAACTATTCAATACAAGATTTTAAGTACATACTGAAAATTAGCGAAGAAAAGACACCAAACTGACATCAAAACATAAGCCTCGCACTGAGACATGTCATAAATCTTTAAAATATATTCACTAAAATTTCCAGAGAGGAGCAAGGGGTGTTGTCCCCCTCTTTGTGCTTCTTGGAAGTGCAAGCACTAGCAGTTGCTGATTTGCTATCCAGGTCTCGGATTCCATTGGTATATGTTAGTCGCAATTTAAATATTTTCTAGTGAAGACCCGTTTTCGAGTATAATCGTATGCTTCTCATTGTACTTCTTCCATAAATTTGTAATTATCATATATTATTTCACTCCCACTGGCCCCTTGTTCCACATAGTTGGGAGGGGGGGGGAGGACTATCCTTAGAGATTTTAGTAGCAGGAGGTTGGTCCCTTCAGGCCCACCCTCACTTTAACCACTGCAGCTAACTATACTAAGTTCTGAAAACGATCCACACGTATCGTTTACTAGCTTGCAGCAGAGTCGTACACACTACACTCTGTACAATCTGGTTGTACACCGAGAAATGGTAACTTTTCTGAATTATAAACTTTTTTCTTAAATTAACTCCACAGTAGATTTAAGGATTACGAAAGAATGTTTATTCACAATACACAAAATAATATCGACAACACTTTCTAGATATTTCTTTACTACGATTTAGAAGCGATTGCTATTTTCTTCTCTGTCCACCAGCTCACGTAACATATTCTAACGATCGAATACACTTGACGATTCAAAGTTTGCATGTATGCTTTGAGTTATTACTGGGTGGACTTGGCGTTATTCAAACGACGGAATCCTAAATTAATTAAACCATAAATCAAACTGATAAAACGTAATAACCATACTTATTTCGTTTTATTGGACGAATTGTAACCCGAACTTCTACTTTTTATTTGTTGAAACTATCCAATTTAAATTTTTAACAGTTAATCGGAAATGTTTGAGAGAGAGAAGTCAACAACTGCTGTTACTGCCTCCTGTAGCATTACGCTAAGAATTTGTTTTGTGTGTGTGGTATAACGTGTATTTGTTCTTTCTCGATAATAAAAGAAGGTTCTTTTTCTGTACTATATGTTTCTCTTTTATTGGTGTAAAGTGTATCTGATCTTTTGTTGTTAAAATTTTATGTTAAAACGCCTGAATAGTGTGTATTTTTTCTAGGTATAAAATGTGTTTGGTCTTTCGTGGTATACTGAATTTTTTACTTACATCCTACATACATTTGGAATAATCGGAATACATCCAAATGTCATCTAAGATATAAATGAAAACGAACCTTTTGAGTTCATATCTATTTATATTATGTTAAAATATAATGTCTTAGCATTACCCTTAACTTTTTAAACAGCACGGAAGAATCACAACTCCTATCCAAAGACTACAACTCTCTGTATAGCTGTGGCTTAAGTACAGCAACTAAACTAAACATTTTATCTATATTTTTATCTCCCCTTTTTATTTTCACCAAATACCCCCCCCCCTCTCCAAAAATGCCTACGAGGAGTTTCTCATGTTGTAAGTACGTTGTATTGATAGAGGAAGTTGTGAGTTCTATTATCGTGTAGATTGTCAGATGGGTGCGTTCCTTGAGAGTTCTATCATTTTCAAGCTTTCGGCTGAACATTTATAGGGGTTGGTACGTACTTCCAACACGAAGATAAATACTATCAACAACAAGAAGGCTCATCCCTATCATCAGTACTCAGCAACCACTACATGGAACATTTCGAAGGTAACGCCCTCAAAAGAGCCGATCTAACTCCAATGATTAGGCTCAGATACGTTGACGATACATTCTTAATGTGGCCACACACTACACACAAAATATCAGAATTCACGAACCAGCTGAACAGACAATATCTCGCAATCTAATTCACAATGAAAATAGAAGAAAACAAACTTTCATTCATATATATATATATTAATGGTTACCAAGACGAGTAAATACCGCTAGTATAAATCCACCCCCCCCCCCCAACAATGTAAAGAGGAGCGTCATAGACTGACGAGTTTTCTGAATGAACAAAGTATGTAATACCGACGATTCAAAGAAGAAGGAAGAACTGAATGAACAATTACGTAATAACGACGAATCAAAGAAGAAGGAAGAACTGAATGAATAAGTACGTAATAACGACGATTCAAAGAAGAAGGAAGAACTGAATGAATAAGTACGTACTACCGAGGGTTCAAAGAAGAAGGAAGAACTGAATGAATAAGTACGTAATAACGACGATTCAAAGAAGAAGGAAGAACTGAATGAATAAGTACGTAATAACGACGATTCAAAGAAGAAGGAAGAACTGAATGAATAAGTACGTAATAACGACGATTCAAAGAAGAAGGAAGAACTGAATGAATAAGTACGTACTACCGAGGGTTCAAAGAAGAAGGAAGAACTGAATGAATAAGTACGTAATAACGACGATTCAAAGAAGAAGGAAGAACTGAATGAATAAGTACGTGCTACCGAGGGTTCAAAGAAGAAGGAAGAATTGAATGAACAAGTACGTAATACCGACGGTTCAAAGAAGAAGGAAGACAAACATATCACTACAACCACCTTTAAAATGGATACGCGGAAAACTTGATAAAGAATAAAATGTATATAATTAGCAAGAATAAAAAGGAAGAAACTGCAGACACACAGCATATTCCCCAATGTCAAAATTCTTTTATGTAAACATACATTTTTGTTTGCCAACAACACTCACCGCCAACTCTTGGGCTACACGTCACCAACGCGAGATTAACCGTCACATTATAACGTCCCCACGGCTGAAAGGGCGAGCACGTTCGGTGGCGGGATTCCAACCCTCGACCCGCAGATTGCGAGTCGAACACCCTAACGACCAAGCCATTCCAGGCCCCGAAATGTACAAAGGATATGCAAACAGCATAAAGTCAGAACAATCTATCTGCAAGTCCATCATACCACAGAAAAATACAATAATATTAAAATAATGAAACACATTAGAAAAAACGAAAGTATATAGAAGCCTTCTACATCCACCTAACTGGTAACACAGTCAAACTAGCGCAGAAGTAAGCAAAACCTGGATATCCCTCTTAAAAGCATTGAAATAAGTTGTTCGGTAAAAGTCCTAACGGTGGAGACCCTGAAGGAGTAGATAGTATACTATCCTTTCTATAAATAAAACCCAGTCGAATCCCAACCACCACAGAAATATTCCTTCTCAGAACATCCCTAAAGACAACAGCAAATTAGCAACCGAAAAGTAGGACAATTAATAAAAATTAATTAAGACTCGGGTAGGTTACTAACAATGAAAACGATTAATATCCGATCGTCACAAACTTACCATAATATTTTGATTGTTATACAGGGCATTGCTTCTCTCATGGCATAAAGCATATATTTACTTTTATGGTAAGAAGTGTTTCTTCTCTCATGGCATAAAGCATATGTTTACTTTTATGGTAAGAAGTGTTTCTTCTCTCATGGCATAAAGCATATGTTTACTTTTATGGTAAG
>NW_013666429.1:156702-159679 GCF_000517525.1 Limulus polyphemus
TGTTTACTTTTATGGTAAGAAGTGTTTCTTCTCTCATGGCATAAAGCATATGTTTACTTTTATGGTAAGAAGTGTTTCTTCTCTCATGGCATAAAGGATATATTTACTTTTATGGTAAGAAGTGTTTCTTCTCTCATATAAACCGCACTTCTAAAGTACAAGGCGTATTTCTTACAGTATGAAGTCTGTATCACATAGCGAGCCTCTTACAGAGTATTTACTTCCTCATCGTGTAAAGTACTTTACGTGATATCCTATGTATATTTTTTTCTGGATGTGAAAATTACTACTTTTCCAGTGTTCTAGTCTGTTTTTCGATATTAATTGTATTTCTGCTCCCGAGGTAAGCGTACTTTTCCCCACAATGCTTCGTTGTCATGGTTAGTAATCCGTACGGTCATGTAACGTCTAATTATTAATTGGTAACTAAAAAAAAAAGCAATTCATAATTACGCTTTTCTTATAGGCCACTAACCATGGCAACAAAGAACAACATCGTACGAGCATAAACATATAAGAAATCCACAGAACGTAAGCTCTTATATTCATAACTTGGCATTTTAATGTTTACAACAGACAATGAAAAAACTGGAGATCTTGATGACCAAATTAGGATGATTCAGTCTCTTCAAGGTTAGAAAACTGTGCATGGCCCACATTCTCTGTCGTCACTATGCGCCACGCCCTTCTGCGCGCGGTTTTTAATGTATTTAACATCATTCAAAAGAAAGTACTGTATAACTTTTTTTTATCAATAACTGAAAGTAATTACCCTTTATTACTGATATTTGAAGTCCCCCTCCCCTCCCTTTTAAAGTGGATTCAAAATCCAAAAATTTAAACCTAGCGAAACATCAAGGGTTCTTCATAGCTATACTAAAAGATCGTAATTTTTATTTAGAAATTCTTAAATAATATAAAATTCCTGGTATACACTGTCAGTACTTATGAACTGTACAAAATATTGCAGCAAAAATTATATTTCACCATGAGCTGTTGAAAGTGACTATGAAAATTTCAGCTGATAGTATTTTATGCCACTACAACTATATATATATGTATGTATATATGCCAGTTCTTGTTTGGCGTTACGTAGGTAGTGTTATCCTACGAAAGACTGGTCGCTTTTGAGAAAGGTATGCAACAGCTTTTTGTGACGCAAAATATTCACACAGTCAGATCATAAAGATATGTTCAGACCTGAGATTTAGAATTTCTAAACCTGAGATATCCCCTGTCTTTAATGGAATTAGAAAACAAAGGACTATGGATCAACTTGGTGTGCACGACTATCCAGAAACTGACCTACAACAAGTCGTAAGCAAAGGTCAGTGGCAAAATCCGTCCACATGCCCCAGGCAACAATACGCAACATGATCAAGAAGGATATCCGGCTGCAAAAAACGACACAAGTTGCTCCCGCGACATATTTGTTCAACCGTCTTCAAGCAGCTGCAGAATTAAACCGGTATTCATGCTGTTTCAGTGGAACTGTAGGCAGAGTAGACAATGTGGGTTTGAGAACTTTAATGGATTGCAACTGCCTCTTGAAAAAAAAGTTCGGCTTTTATACTGAAGAAGGCCTCAGTACAGAAGCCAAAACGTCATCTCCTTTTCTTTCGTTAGGCAGTTGCAATCCATTAAAGTTCTCAAACCTAAGGTATTCAATCTATTTTATATGAAACAAACTGATCAAGCCGCTCACGAATTTGTGTGCCATTAGACTGTTGAAATGGGCACTAGAAAAACCATCGTCTTCGTACACTAAATGAATTATGGAAAGCACCTGATTTGGACATAACAGCCCTACGACAGAGCCTTTTGTGTGGCGACATGGACTGTAACAACGAGATGAAGCTTCAAAATCGTTTTGATGTAACGTACTCAACATCTGTATATAGCTTGAGAGAATTTAAATATGATTTGTTTGTTTGTTTATAAATTTCGCGCAAAGCTACACGAGGGCTATCTGCGCTAGCAGTCCCTAACTTAGCAGTGTAAGACTAGAGGGAAGGCAGCTAGTCATCACCACCCACCGCTAACTCTTTTCCCGACGAATAGTGGGATTGACCGTCACATTATAACGCCCCCACGGCTGAAAGGGCGAGCATGTTTGGTGTGACGGGGATTCGAACCCGCGACCCTCATATTGCGAGTCGAGCGCCCAAACCACCTGGCCATGCCGGGCTTTAAATATGATTATTCTGTAAACTGTTTAAGACGCTTGCTACCTATATAATATACTTTTGTCACAAAGTAGGCTCGAAATGCAATTGTTGTTTTTAACCTAAATGGCTTAAACTGCCAGGTCAGAAACCTCAAGGTTGAAATATAACTTAGAACTGCTAACCAGTCAGCAGCACCCACCGTCTACTTCCCTACTTTTAATGGAATAACGGGTGGACTGCCAATTTTATAAAGTGCCCACAATTGAAATTGCAGAGCCCATTTTGGGCTGGAACCTTGGAAATTTTAATCCGTAGTCTAGCGCGCTAGATCACATTCAAAATAAATTATTACAACCACAACATGAAAACAAAACACAAACGTGGGGGAATTGATATCAGTTCAAACAATTCGAGAATTTACTTGGAATAAATACACTCAGATTCAACTTTCTTTTAGTTCCAATATACTTATTGTCTCGGTCGTGCATCTGTGAAAAAAAAAATAAACATATGTACGTAATAATGATAACAATATGAACTAAAACAATGAAGTACTTCCATATGCTCCAGAACTAGTATGTGATGTAATGGACTATTATAATAAGAAGTGACGTCATATGAGTATCAAACCTCAACACATCTTTCAGTAGTGACGTAACGATGGTGACCTTACTACGCACTAGTGTCCTGCATCTTTAAACTGCATTTCTCGTAGGATGTAAGAGCAGATTAATATTTGATTTAATTTTTATTTTATAAATTCTCTTGTTAATTTCGGTGGCATGATGGCCAACTGCTGTAAAAAAAAA
>NW_013666429.1:159851-188433 GCF_000517525.1 Limulus polyphemus
TTAAAAAAAAAAAAAAAAAAAAAAAAAAAAAAAAAAAAAAATATATATATATATATATAACGCTAGATTTCATTTTTGATTTCCATATAAATTACGTCTAACTTCAACAACAACAACATATAAACCCAAAATGACTACAGCAATTTATTTTAAAGAATATAGAATGGAACGTAAAATACAAATTTATTAACATTGTTCCTGGTGATCTTTAAAATGGATGTGCATTCTCTCAACACTTGCTCATGCGGTGCGTCACCTTGTGAATTGTCTCTTGTCTTTTTTAATAGGGATGGGTTTGTAAAAAACAGTCTTTTCTGTTTTCCTGTTCATGTTCTGGTAATTTCCATATCCTCCTCGTTTTCGGGGCCGTGAGTTTTTAACGTTGCCAATTTCTGAGAACGAGAGTCATGGCCAATAACCGGTGTAAATTTCACAAACATGCTAAAAATAAACTGAAATACAAATCTATAACAACAAGTAAAAACGTTAACTATCTAAAACATTAGAAGTGGCATAACTGTAAATACGCAATGGCACTGGAAAAGCGAAACGGCACAATTTTGTTTTAATATCGGATTTTGTTCATTTTTGTTGTTAAGCACAAAATTCACACAATGGGTTAGATATATGTGTGTGTATGAGTGTGTTGTGCCCACCGCGGGTATCGAAAACCGATTTTTAGCGTTAAAATCTGCAAGACCGCTGAGCCACCGAGGCTTAATAACGAGAAAGTTGTAAACATAACAAAAAACATGAACTACGCTATATATACACGATATCAATTGAAAAGCCGCGATACGAACAATGAAAGATCCATGGTTTTAACAAAGAAATAACTATGGAAAATACGACACGAACTACGCCATCACTGAAACAATGTAAAAACCACTAGTAAAACTAAGGTGTAACAATGCTGTGATAGCTACCGTAATCACGGATTAATACTATGACAGATTACGACATCCAGTAACAGAAAAACCACGATTGATGATTAATTTCTGACTTACGATTATGACTATTTCCAACAGACGTGCCCCTATTATTGATACAGTTTAGTTCTTGTAGTTAAAAGAAACATGATAAAAAAAAAGTTACAATTTTAAATAAAGTTCTGCAGAAAAAAAGAAAACAGGGACTAACTTCAGTGGTTTTGAACTATACAAATTCTTACAACTTTCGGGACTTCATATCATTGTGTTTAATCATTATAATAATTCTGATTTTTCTCGAGAAATTTTTCGCACAGTTAAACCTTGTCCAACACCAGTTTATATAAGGTTTATATGCAGTCAAAGTGTTAAAAGTACGTTTCAAGATGCATTTGTTCTTTTTCTGAATTTCGCACAAATCCATTCGAGATGTATCTGCGCTAGCAGGCCCTAGTTTTAAAGTGAAAGACTAAAGAGAAGGCAGCTAGTCAACACCGCACACCGCCAACTCTTGGATTACTCCATACCAACGAATAAGTTAGTAACTAAAATAAGACAACTATAAAGTTTAATATATTAGAACTGTGATTGTACGAAAGCCTGTTTTTATTTTTATTAATCAATTAATATAAAAAACAGTTTTCTTTATAACCCCTACACACGGGTGAAATGTTAGGCGACGGGTTTCGATCCCACGACCTTCGTATTGACCTAACTACTAGGTCATGCCAAGCCCAATACAATAATCTTACCCTCCGATGCCCTTCACAATTCATTACAGTCAAGGAAAGAACAAAAACACTGGACTTATCAAGACTCACTGAAGTCAAAGTGATGAAAAACCGTTGTTCCTTTCAAGATGCTTCACAGGCAAAATGACAAAAGAAACCATTGGGCCATTCAAGATCCATTATATTAAGTCATTAAAAAAAAGGTTGTATCTTTCAACACGTATTGTAATCCTCCGTCTGATTCCTGTTCATCCGTAATGAACAGAAATGATTTAAAGCTGAACTACTTGTTTGAAAAGTTTTGAACTTGCGCAATTGTCAATACATTTGAAGTATCGTTTATGTTGCTGAAGCGTGAGTGAAGAGTTATATATATATACGAATATTAGTATTTTACTGACATAACTGTCACATAATTCGTCTTGGATGAAGAGTCATGTGCATTTGTTTGCTTATTTTGAACATAATATCCTACTTAAAAACCTTTATATTGCCGAATAAATACATCTACATTGAATTTGTCACCTATTTGCTATTACGAAAATATTATTCACTTACTATAATAAAACGCCCCTATGTGCGAAAGGGTGTAGCATGTATGTATGTATGCTTGTTTGGTTTATTTTGAATTCCGCGCAAAGCTACACGAGTGCTATCTGCGCTAGCCGTTCCTAATTTAGCAGTGAAAGAATAGAGGGAAGGCGGGTAGTCATCGACACCCACCGCCAACTCTTGGGCTACTATTTTACCAACGAAAAGTAGGATTGACCGTCACATTATAACGCCCCCTGGTTGAAAGAGCGAACATGTCTGGTGGGAAGGGGATTCGATCCCGCGATCCACAGATTGTTTTTTTTTAATTTTTTTTGCGATTATGTAAAGATTACTTCTGAGAAACTACTGCGTTTCTTGGCCTGTTCCCTATACTTGAAAAGAAGTATTCAACTTTATTTTCTCATTATTATGAACATGAACTGTGTATACAAAGTCAACGAACAAAAGTGAAATGTTGTTGCTGTTTCGAAACAATTGTAACTATTTTACCCAAGTCATTATTTCAAAAAACTTGGCACACACAGCGGAGGAGGAAAACGTAGTTCCAGAAGTTTCGACACTCTTGTACCACTAACAACTCGTATGAAACAAGTGGTAAAAGTAG
This sequence comes from Limulus polyphemus, assembly GCF_000517525.1. NCBI lineage: Eukaryota > Metazoa > Arthropoda > Merostomata > Xiphosura > Limulidae > Limulus > Limulus polyphemus. Next base: position 162,671 of record NW_013666429.1, read on the forward strand.
CTAGCCTTGGTAGGAATGTAGATATCCAGAAATCTGTATTCTTGTCATGTAGTACATATGACCAATGACGCTTGTAAGGTCACGACAGATTCGAGGTCGCGGATTACAGCGCCCTCTCTCAGTACAATTAGCACACCAGGTGTGGAATTACAATCACGGCTCGTTTCCTCAACTGGTTTCTTAATGAAATGGATGCTGTTGGTCACGTGTTATCTGTTAATATACCACAACAACATTGTCTAACACATCGAAAACAGCTGTCTGTTTCAAACCTTTCTGATTCATTAGACAAAATATTATCACTTGTAATTTTGTTGTACACCAATCCAAGGAAATCATTATGCCAACATTTTCCCAAATATATGATTATATTCAGTTAACACTAGAACTTTATATGTTAACCTCATACTTCACATTTGAACAACAACGAAAACCTTTACTATAAACCTGGAAAATATGACAATTCGTTTTTCTCTTGATTTTTACACGATTTAACCATAAATTCCTTGGTGTACACGACTTACCCCAAGCAATACACTATGGGTATAAAAAATTTGAGGTTCACACAACTTACAAATCAAATTTGATGTTTGTACATTTATATACGCATTCCCATATTTTAATACCCATTTGTTTTCTTTATATTCATTTGTACATTTTTCTTCATCCTGTCCACACACCTTTACAATACTTAGAAATTTGCTGTCGCTCTGACATAATTTTCAGTCTCTCAGACGTTAGATTCCCAGTTCTTTCGCTTCTTACCACCGTCTGTGCCTAATTAGCTAGTTCAGTCATCCGGAAGTCAAAGAACTGCATCAGGTAACGATCTTTTTGACCCGCTAATTATTTTTGGGGAATATAATCGTATGTTAGAATAAGCGTCAATAGATAACGATTTCAGCTCGTGGGATACAAACAATATGACCCCCACCTCCAATTTCTATTTTTCGAAATCGACAGAAGAATTTCATTGACACTTTTATCGTCAAGCATGGTTGACCACGAACCACGTGGTCGCTGAAGCCGTGAATGTAGATCTGGTTCTTAGAAGCATAAGCGTAATTAACCGTAGGATGTTATCAAATTTCACAAAATGATGAAATTCCTCAGCCTGGGTAAAATAATGTTTACTTAAGTTTTGGTATATGTCAAATGTATGTAAAATTCACACGTGCATTTCTGCAATCAGACACACGTTAAGGGCCGAAGACCCATACGCTTCTCTCTATCTTACAACTACTTTAACCTGGCCCATTGACTCAACAGCACCACGTCACCATAGCAACGACCCAGTGGGCTCAGGTCGATGTACTGGAACTAGGAAGCACGGATGATGAACGGGGGGAGGGGATAGATGAACTTTTAAAGACTCGAAAACACTCAGAAGTTGTGAGGATGAAATAAAATTGTTATTTGGTGATATCCTTACAATACTTGATGATGTAAGCTCAACATTTCGAAAGTGGTTAATTTTTAACTGCACGTTTTGGAACCAAAATTTAGGTTCTAAACTGTTCTTGTATTTACAACTAGATTCGGGTGTCGTTTTGTTTTCTGAGAGAGAGAGAGAGAGAGGAGCCAGTTCGTTAAAATATCCCATGTATCCATCAGTCTTACGACATCCAGTTCGCTAGATCTTTCACAAACGACAGATATTATTAGGCTGACAGCAGGTGCCAGGAAGACGGACGGTTGCGAGATTGACATTTCACTTAGTTGAAACGTCAAGGGAACTACAAAACACGCAAAAAGATATCAAAGAACCTTTACTTCCCTTATAACATACCAACTTATTACAGATACCATAACACCACACCGTGTAAGCAATGTGTGCTTAAATGATAGCCGTAATTAAAAACAACAACAACAAATAAAAACATATGTGGTTCGGTGTCTGTTTGTGGCACTTCGGATGTACTACGTAGTATTTCTTATTCATGACCTTTTCCTTCAGGTTTAACGATCTTTGCTCAGTCACAAACCAATTAAATAAACAAACAGTTTATGAGAAGGTAAGTATCCCGGTCGGTTCAAGTTGCTTTTATATTTATATGGAGACAGGGTGATGTGTATTGTGGCATAGAGCCCATTCATTAAGACTTTTATGTTTATATGGAAGCAGGGTGACGTGTAATGTGGCACCGAGCTTATTCATTAAACTTACTATACTTATATGGAAGTAGGGTGACGTGTAATGTGGCACCGAGCTTATTCACTAAACTTACTATACTTATATGGAAGTAGGGTGACGTGTAATGTGGCACCGAGCTTATTCATTAAACTTACTATACTTATATGGAAGTAGGGTGACGTGTAATGTGGCACCGAGCTTACTCACCAAACCTACTATACTTATATGGAAGTAGAGTGACGTGTAATGTAGTACCGAGCTTATTCACAAAGATTATTATATTTGCGGAAGCTGGTTTGATGTGTATTGTGGCACCGAGCTTATTCACTAAGCCTATGACACTTATACAGAAGCAGCGTGATGTGTAATGTTGCACTGAGATTATTCATTAAGAATAAATAGGTCTTAAAACTTCATTACTGAACATTACTGTTACATCCTTTCCAATCTATACTGCGATAAAAATACCAATTATACAACCTTAACTAACATTTCTTATTGTGAAAAACAAACAATCAAAACGAACCCTAACATTAAGTATCCTTTGAATATGCCATTTTTTCAGTAAAAGATTAAACAAAAGGTAAAAACATTTCGAATTCGACTTGATAATAAACGACATGGAAAATGGAGCTTGGAATCTCTCTCCAAAATGGCCAACTACGGTTTTGTTATCAAATGAAGTATGCAAATACGTGTAAGAACTGTTTGGGCTTGTGATCATGTATAATAATATTTACAGGATATGACGCAGAAACTTGACTTAGTAACAAGTACTGAAACAAACTTTTGTATCACTTTTAACCAACTGACGTCATCGTGTTTCGTATTCCATCATTCCGGTTTCTTCCTCCCCCATGTTTACCAAGAGATTAGGCTAAAATCACGATTTGAAATCTTCCAAACTCTAAGCAGAAACATGGACCACACTAAAGCTAACCCTAAGTTTTAAACTGTAAACAGGGGTAAAACATATATATAAATAAAATAACATGAAAAATATTTGTATAAAACAAAACAGGTAAGAATATATTCAGAGTAACAACTGTGCTGCTGTTTCTGTCTAAATTAAAAGTAAAACAGGAAAATAATTAATGATATACCATTTAAACTTAAGTAAATAATAGCTAAATTGCTAATATAGAATACTAATGTCTTCTATACGGTTGATAATAAAATTTGTTAAACAAAACTAAAAACATTCTGAAACAAGTTAAGTGACCTATACCGGTAAAATAATACTGGTATATAGAGAAATCATAAGAGCTGGTAAAACTAATAGCAGAAATCCTCAAAACAGTAAAACACATTTCAAAGGATACTAAGTTCAACGCTAGGAGGCACTGAAAAACCGAAAGACTTTGCGACTGAAATCAGATCTAGAGTGTTAACGTCATAGATCTGCTTCAAATGGTGAGAGTCGTAAGCTCTGACGTATGCTTTATAAGCTTCCTTTGCAGACATGTGAAGGAAGTAGTTTTTCGAAATCAGCTTCTCCAGCTATAAAGAAAAAATAATAATTTAATAGTTAAAGCTGATTATTAAAAAAATGAAATTTTTAAAATGAAACTTCGTCTTTTACATGAAAGTATCACTTCTCTAAATCATTACAAAAACATACGTACATGTAACAAAGCAGTGTTAAGTAAATCTAAGTGTTACCAGTGATTAAATTACAGCACGTAAATCACAGGTAATTGTTTTATACAATTTCTGATAAAAACGAGCACCAGGTTAACGTTGTACTGACAAGAGCAGGTGGATCAACATGAAAAAAAACAACAAACAAGCAGTCTTAAGTGCTTTATATCACAAATATCAGGCCTATTGGATTATAACATTTCGCCAGCTTTCGGTCCTTAAATCATAACTTTTATCACTCTTCGTCCAGCTCAGTTGAAGAGTTCTGGAACCAAACGAAAATTATCCTCAACAATGCTGTGAGAGACAAAAAACAGAAATGAAATACTACTTTTACACACTTCTGATTCGCAATCCAAAACGGAAAAATTATGAATAATGCGAAAAAGCACACCTTCGGTCTTAGTAATTTTTATAATAAATATTATACAATGGTTTAGGAAGGAGTTGCAAGGTGGGGGTGCTTGGCTATAAACATGCACATAATATCTAAAAGTCAATGTGTGTCACGTCACGACACTCTTTATTTTTCGAAATAGGAGGAGTCATAAAAGCCAAAATGCATTTATCAAATACAATAGTTCGATTACTGTCTGCACATTACGATTTTAGTAATTGGGGTGAAAGGGAGCCGTGAAACCCTATAAGTGTAGTAAGTGATGATATGATAAGCCTAAAGTAAAGACGTAGTGTAGGATCACCTAGCTTAGAGCCAAGTGCAGAATATTTTTCATGAAAGTAAAAATATCGATTCAATTTTAAACTTAAATTGTTTCTGAATTAAGCTATTTTATGTTATATCACCACCGCTTTTAATAAAAAACAAACCTTTTTTTAATCAACGGAGACCCTAAATTAAGAAATCAACAAATATTTTTCTTGTCTATACATTTCATTTTATACGTTCAGTACGTAGACTAACAACAATATAAGGTTATACTTTTGTTGCTAAGCGACATTACATAAAAGCCATTGTTCAAACGTAGTGTTACCAAAACACACTGACTTTATATATTAGAAGTTGTTAATCTAACTGATTTTTAACAATAACCATTCCATGAATGTGTCACGAATTCATTTCATGGATGATTTCAATTTTGATTGGCTCGCAAAGGAATTTACCGACGTTTGGCTGCCTCGACTGCACTTTTCTGCCTCTTTGTTGGTCAAGCTTGGTTTCGCAAAATGTATTTATTTCAGTTAGTTATGAAATGTAAGGTCAGGATATACTATGGGGTAGGGGTGGTATTACTTGCCTCGTCATTTTTGAAGGGCTATACGCTAGTAATAATATAATTTACAGTTGATATACAAGTTAAATATGTTAAAGTAGGACATGCTACAGCACCCCGGTTTCAACGTCTCTGTTATAGGCCTACTGTAGAATGTGTGGTATTCACACTGTGTAATCAGCAGTCCGTAATAACTAAGGTATCGAATATTCTGTAGCAGCAAACCTATCTGAGGAAGACGTATCAACAAATGATGGCTATTGCAGATTGAAAAGTTGCTGAATAATATAATATAATTTGCTAATATAATGGTAAGGTGAAGCTACAGTTGACTGAATAACCGAACTGTTATATGTATATCTGATATAGCTAGCAGTAATATAAAATATGGTAAAAACATGTTAAACTAGACAGCTTGCAGGAGCAGGGCTTTCTTACCTACAACTTTTCTTTTTTACTGCTAAGACTAATCTTCCCTCAGGACATCCTGGTAATTTCATTACCCCACATATCAAAACATACTAGGCACATGATATCAGTTTCCAAGAAAACAAAGTTCCCATGCACCAGAAAAACTAACATGCAAGACAGCTAGCGATGTATTTCACTTTGAATACCACTCCCCAAGTGGGATCTTCTACAAGTTGACATCAGAGGTTCTAGTTGTATCAAACAACCACTTACTTACGAAAATATCAGCATATGTATGTATGTGTATATATAACTCTTCCCCCTTTCCTCTTAAGATTCCTCCTGATATCAGCCCACATTTAAAATTAAATGCTGATCAAAATTTACATTATAAACCTACAATTTCTACACTGCACCCAACATCAATGTGCACAACGAACTTCATAATACAAAGCATGTGACGTAACAGTAACAGGATAATTACATCCATAAATCATACTATTTACCTGAATCAACTAGATCATTACATTAAAGATACCTCCAGTAAAACATCAGGGATGGTTTGGGACAAATCACAGCACTCCCCATATCTATTTGATAGGAAACAATTTTAGATGTACCAACACCAGATTACAGGTTATATAGCCCCAATGTATCATCACTATCAAATTAATAACATAATATTGACAATAATAGCACTTTTGATCGTCCCATTATAGACACTTCTAAAGCAATAGTTATAAAAATAATCATAATATCAAATAATAGTTGGAATAGCCTTAAATTCAACAATAATATCAAACATAGCAATTATACATTATAAATACATACATAGTGCACACACACACCGCTAAGAAATGTTCAACAATGACAGTCTATTACATCCAAAACACCAGATTACCTTCTGCACACTGCTAGCCTCTCATTATCCAATTAACTATACTACTATAAACAAAACACTTAAGAGAAATAGCTATCCTCTATCCTACCAAACACAATAACACAACCTTTCTCTTGCTGTCCTATAGTGACATATCACTACATACAGGTAAATCTCACTCACTATATATATTCCACCAGTTAAAAGATGACCACATCTACAAAACAACTCAAACACATTAACTTGTTCTCATTTATGATCCAAGATGATGATGACTTTCATCAGTCACACACACTACATTACATTGGTACATCAGAAGAACACATCTCAGGTTCTAGTTACACCAAAACATTTACTAGACTGTTTGTCAGAGTTAACAGACAGTTGTTAACTGTTGATCTGCAAGCCATCTAAACAATTTTAACAGTTCACTTTGAGTGTGTTCACCCCAAATCATGTCAAGAGCATTTAGCCAATTCTTTAAGCAAGAAGGTAACATAAAATACCCCATTATTCACTTCCTGGCATAACATTTCAATTGTTAGCTAAGAAAGGAAAGGGCACTTGTCCCTTTTTCTCCAAGTTATCACTGATTTCTAACTATCCTAACATGTAATTTTTATTTCACATTTTATACCCAAGTTTTCAAAAAGTATAGAGTGCATTAGTTCAGTGCTGTCTTAAAGTATACACAATAAGTACAATTATAGTTGATATACTGAACATCTTCATTTATTTCCAACTACATTATGCATGAGAGTAACCATGTTACTGGGATCCTTCTTGTAAACATTACAGCTGTTCAGACATTGAATCTTCACCATGTGGCTCATCAGGAACAGCCAGACAGATACTTGTAGCATCTTCTTCCTCATGTGTCTCATCAAGAAAAGCCAGTCAAGTACTTGTAGCATCCTCTTCCTCATGTGGCTCATTAGGAAAAGCCAGACAAGTACTTGTAGCATCCTCTTCCTCATGTGGCTCATTAGGAAAAGCCAGACAAGTACTTGTAGCATCCTCTTCCTTGCAAGTTTTGTCACTAATCAACATTTCTTCTTTGTCTCTCTCTTCATGCCTTGTTCCAGCCATTTCACAAAAAGCCTATTAATGAATTTCATGCACTTACATGCATCACATAATCATGGAAGCATATAATTTGATGGATTAAGCTGTTGGAGCACAAGGTATGGTTCAGTCCAAATGGATTCCAAAGATTTCCTGGTGAGTAACACAACAAATCCCAGCTCCATATTGAAAATTTCCTATGAAATTTTCTACGTTTTCATTGTATGTTTGTTTCTCACATTTGCTGCATATTGTGCAAATTTATGGGCTTTAGCAACGATGGTTTGTGAGTACTTTCATGTCTCCTCTTCAGTCATACACAATCTTCTGAGAGGAAACCTACCTACCCAGCTTTGGTGATATCTGATTGTGAAACTCCATTGAAGACCTCATGGTTAGAAAACAGATCCACTTGAAGTGGTCTTTAGAAGTGTTGAAGTTCAGTAAACTTTTAGTAATATTCTTCATTTTTATCTAATTTTCAGTTTTATATATTATTCTGTCTGATTTCCAGGTCATACAGTAGTCAAAGTCTCACATGGTGAAATACTGCATAAAAGTGTCAAGCTAGTATCCCAGTCTTTGTGCTAATATTTTGTTCTAAAAGAGTTCATTTAGCTAATATACATGGCATTCACCTTACATATTACTGTAAACATTCTGGTATAGCCAGAATTAGCAGTTAGTCGTATGTTTGTTCTACAAGGAGCCCGACTTCTCAAACAAACATTAATAAGTTAGGAATGCATCAAGTTGACTGATGTTGTGATCCTCAAATTCCTCAGTCTACCTACGAAAAAATTTGCAACCATTTCTATATCAGTTTGAACAATTTTGCTCAGTTAGACCATCAGATTGGGGATAATAAAATGAAGTTCAACTATTCAATCTCCTTCCCATCATGTTACATAATTCTACACACAGTGAATTATTAAGATCCATTGTCATAAGAGTGTTTTAGTACCTACTTTTCTATATCTAACTGACCAAGATTATGAGCCTCTGTAGTATACTGTTTTAAGTTACAGTTTCATCTGCTCCATGGCAATAAGTGATCATGCTAGATCTGGATCCTTAAACTATTGACTCTAAAGTTTTTTGTTTTTTTTAATCAGCTTCAGCAGTCAGTTATTTAAGATGTTCTATCTATCTGTTACTAGGTCTATCACTGGGCCAACTTTCATATTCATTACACAACTTTTTTGCAAACAAATTAGTTTTATTTTTCATTTCCATACTATTTTCTGGATCAGGTAAAATATGATTATACTATTGCAACATATACAACAATCTTTTCTGGTTCTTTGTCCTTCGTTAGATTCGTCAGTGATGCATGATATATTCTTATTCATATAGATAGTTTCAGTGAGTGATTAATGATCACTACAGCTGATAACTGTCATTATGATATGATTATGTTCAAGGAGAAGAAGTTAGCATGCAGATCATGATGTTAATAGGCAGAAGTACAACACAGCTCCAATTCCACTACCAACAGCATCTGTAACTAACATGAATAATCTATCCTTGGCTAAGCTAATATAATCTTACTTTTTAAAGCAGACAACAGCACTCTATCTATAAAATGGCTTACATAGCATGAATAATACGACAATAAACCAAACTAATTTGAATTTCTTTTTATAGGGTGATGCCAGTTATTTAATGCACAGATCTTGGCTGGATCATTTTATACACTGCCTCTACAATCTACACGTCTGAGAAATCATATTTCTGTGCATAATAATACACACTTCTCCAATTTCATTTTGAAATTGCTTTCCTCATTCCCTGAAATACTGTCTTTAGGTATACAACAAACATTTTATCAGGCATTGTTCTATGGAAGCTCCAACAAATTCTTGAAAGTGACTGGTGAAATACAAGTTAAAAACTACAGGCTAATGTGATCCTTCTAAAGGACCTAGACATTATCTGTACTATGGATTGGAAATGCATCAACACACATAACTGCATTCAGCCACCTGAAATCCACACAGAATTTTAGGATTCCTTCTTTCTTTTTCACAGTAACTACTGGTGATGATAATGCTCTTTTTTAATGGTTATACAATTCTACCAGAGGCAGAACTAGTGCGGGTCAGACGGGGCAATGCCCCGGGGGCCCGCAATGCCTGGGGACTTAGTCTGGTCATATCTTCTTAAAAAAAAGGGGAGACCAATCATTTCTTTCCCCTGGGGCCCCTGAAATGCTTGTTCCACTACTGAATTCTACCTCTTAGCATCTTTTTTTTTTTCCAGTGCTGGCCATATCCTTAGTACTCCGGAGAAGCCTGCACGGTCATTTTTTAAGAGGTATAGGTTGACCAGGTTTCCAAACTGAAAAAACCAGGACAATTCAGCCATTACTCCTAATTGCAAAATGGTTATTACAAGTTTGAAATAATTTAACTTTTAGTTAATTTACTTTAAATTTATGGAACTGTTCCACACTATTTCCAAATATACTAATACTACCATTGGTTTTGAAATAATTTCAACTACTTTTTTTGGTGATAGACACACATTCACCAACATCTACGGGTCTACTACAGTACTACTAACTAAAAAACCTGTGCAGATTTGGGTTTCTTACAACACTCAGAGGAAATGTTTGAGAGTTTGGCTGCAGGAGAGTATATATTACAACAACGAGCAAGTCAAGTAGGCCTATTACATTCCTGATTCTATGTGACTGAGAGTCTGATATTTTAATCATAAAACTGGGACATTTTGTGTGCCCTGAGATCTTTTCGTGATACACTGGGATAAACTATCAAAACACGGGACTGATCCAGCAAAACCAGGACGTCCGGTCACCCTAAGTAGGTAGCATTTTACAAATCTATATTATGATGCCCTACAAATGTCTAAAGTTACTTCTTAAAGTATGATAAACTAGCCAAAAAATCTTAAAGCTGCTTGTTTACAGTTGCACGCCATGAATGACTCGTACTTGTTGCTTGTTTACAGTTGCACGCCATGAATGACTCGTACTTGTTGCTTGTTTACAGTTGCACGCCATGAATGACTCGTACTTGTTGCTTGTTTACAGTTGCACGCCATGAATGACTCGTACTTGTTGCTTGTTTACAGTTGCATGCCATGAATGACTTGTACTTGTTGCTTGTTTACAGTTGCACGCCATGAATGACTTGTACTTGTTTTTTGGAACTGTCATACTAGCAAGTGCAGCTTGGTAACTGAACAGCACGTAAGTTATATTATATGTAGTTTCCGTCACTGCATTTGTAGCTTCGTTTAAATCATTGGGAGGAAAAAGATTAATACTAAAAATCCCTACCTTCTTCTATTTATTTGTAAATATATTTCTTACGCTATACTTGTGCCAGTATTAATCGATTTAGCCACTACTTTTTCTAATACAGTATATTTACTGCTTTCTTTCAGATGAACAGCCATATTTATCATGGGAATGGCTAGTTTAAATTATGTGGCTTGTCAGTTTTCACAGCTTGTCCCCGAGCCTCTAATTTTTTCCATTACCAAAACATATTTAAGCCCATCTTTTTCATCATCCATGCAAGACAGATTTGAGCAGTTATGTATAAAGTGTTCTCAATCTTGAAAGTCATGTCAGGTGTCCCCTAGATGTCTTAAAATGCTGGTCAAATCACATTCTCGCTGTGATTTGATGGCTTAGCAGGTGTCACAAGAGCTATATACCCAGTCATTTTGGTGAGATGTAACACACTGTGGTATTGATGATTTATCTGCACAATTATTATTTTTTTTACACTCTAAGGTGCAGGACCATCATGAGATTATATTCTTAGAAAAATTATAGCTATTACTACATCTTTCTTTTTGCTCTAATATCGTACAGTGAATTACAAGTCTGATTCTCAATACATCAGATACGGTTCTATGACATTTTACTGCCAGCAAATGGATGCAGCAATAATTATTTCATTTTAAGGTTTTCTGCATATAAAGAAATTATATTGTCAGAATATTATAAAAGCAACCATTATCATGTCAAAAAACCTTGAACCCGAAAATTACATCATAACATTTGTACCCATGCAAACATAAATAATAGTGTACATATTTGCTATATAGTGATAGCACTTTTTTACCAGCAAATTATTCAATTACTTTATAATTCTGTTTTTAAAGTCACTCTCTGTGCTAGGAAATGCTTTGTTTTGAAAACATAATTATTTGATGGCAGTAAAATACACTGGCAGTCTATTACTGTGGCAGTCAAATGTCGTGATACTCACAGATACTACCTCTGTGCAGATAAGAATGTCTCTTACTCCTTATTAAGTGATGTGGTTTAACTGGAAGACAATCTGCTAAAGCCACACCTGGATAAGTTTTATTATGTAAACAATAAAGGTCATCTTCATAAGCAAGCCAGGTTTGCAGTTGGTTGTGTTTGTGAGCCCTACATTCAGCCATTTGTAGAGTTCCATTTCCTACATGATTGAACCTGTGTTGAAGCTTCTTGAAAAATCAGTTCCACTTTTCCAGTTGGTGTCCACCAATATAATCAACTGCAATGAGAACTGGACCATCCATGGCTAACATAAGAACTTACACTACCAGATCTTGTAACAAAGTATTCCAGACAGCAACTTTCTTAATCCAGTGAACAAGGCTCTCCATATACTTTCTAACTATTCTCTTAAATTTGATGGATTGACTAGTTTTTTTGTTCACCACCCTACACAGTGTGGGTGGCAAACCTTATTGAAGTGTGCTAACTTTGAATTCAGAAAGTCTGATCCAACTAATATATGCAAGGTAAAGGACTTGTCATGACTTCTTATCTCATTATTCATTTGAACATGAGATTCTGGTTCTTGATGCATATTTACTGTCTTAGTCTTGAAACTCTTGGGGTCAGTCTGAACAGCAGTTGCACCCTCTAACGATCTCTTTCTTTTGAGAGAAAACATTGAGGTGTGCTCAGGAGCTGTGGTAGCCCAGAGTTCCTGTCCCACCTGAGGAGTGGGTGTAGCTCAAGAATCTCAATCCATAGTTCTGGTGATGGTAACTAGGTATTGATTATTGAGGTAACCTAAAGAGATCTTATGTGGCCTCAGAACATAAATTTACACCTGAATGAACAACCTTCCACTGGTGACTTCCTTTCCAAATTTTTGGATCTAAGAAGGCCTAAGGGTTTTGTAACCAGTGGCAACATTTGTGGTACTGGTTCATCCCTGGGAATTGGTGGGAAGAATGAGAACCCACAATGTGTCTAGCAAGATCACTTCATATCCAAGCCTGGACTACTATGGGTATTAGTCACTTCACCAAACACTGTCCCAGCTAGTATCTTCCTGTTCCTCAGTAGGTGATTATATCCAGGTGAGGGGCATGGTACCCGTATTATAGCTTTAATAAATAAAAGATTACTTTGAAATGTGAGAAACTGAACCACAGGATATATTATCAATTTGTACCATATCTTGACCATTGATCTTATAGAACTCTGGTCACAGCACTGAAATGTCTACTGTCTGGTCACGAATATAGTACTCGTATTTTATAATAAATTGTTCATTAGATAAGCAAGTGTACAACTTAATTAGCAGACCACAACTAACTAAAATACCCAGAATTCTTTATGAAAATTGAAGACATAAGACAGTGGATAAGAGTGAACATTATCTGTTGCTGAATAACAACAAAGGTGACTGAAGAAGATTTATGAGCAAATTATGGTTATTGATGGTTGAGAAGTTGATGAATTTATTAACAGTTATGAAGATAACGGAAAATTTCAGCTCCAAATGTTGACTGATAAGACCAATAAAAAATGACAGGGCTGTTCATTATATATTTTTTCAAACTAACATAAAAAGTTGGTAAAAACATTCATTAAACTGGCCAACTTATCAGAACAGAGAACTCGCTCACGCACGGCTTTTCATCTCTACTGTCCAGATGAATCTTTCTTGAACAAGAAAGCACGCGCGCGTGTTGGCGCCTAAAGTGCAACCAATCAGACTCATCACATCCTGGCACTTTCACTATCTCACATACCAGAATATTCTAATTGCATGATAAGAGTTTCTACGAAAACAGTCTCCATGCAGTCGGACAACTAGCATGCAAAACAGTTAGCTAGTGGTTTGTTCCACTTCCGGCACCACTCCTTATGTGTGAACTGCCAACTATTGACATCATTGGCTTTAGTTATAACATTTATCGCATATACATTTCTTGGTTAGAATCTTAGAAAATGATATATGTATATATACAGACATACATTATATATATATATATATATATTAAAAACATACGATGATACCCCTTTGTGCTCGTACTTAGCTTGATGAATCCTATATAATTTCCCGTTTGTTTTTGGATTTCATCAAAATTTTGTGAATATACTTGCAACTGTTAAATTTAATGATACTACTCGTTACCTTGCATGCTTCACAAACATGAAATTTTCTTTGGGAAACTATTCGATATCATACGACCGCAGCGCCACGGGAAACTCGCCGAGGGTAACAACTAATTTTAATCAGTACAAAAAAGTTAGTGATCAATATCTTTAAATTTTGAAAATCGTAGTTGTACAAGAAAAATACATAAAAAAACACGAATCATTTACGATAAAATAATAAAAATACGACTATTAGAAAGGCAAGAAACTTCTTATTCCGAATTGTACACAAACTCTGTAAGACAATACCTCAATAATTTCTATGAACATATACCCAACCCGATCTATTTGGCCAAATCACTAATTTGTCTAGCTACAGACACACAGCAGTCGTGCTTAACAGATACACAAATTACGACCTTACCTTTTGATCTCACTACTTTTAAAGTAAAACCTCACAAGCAAAACCCTAATATCCATCTGTAGGCTTATCACGACAAAACTCACGTAGGTTTTATGATAATAAAAATCAGCGGTAACATAACAATATTCTTACATTTATTTAGTTTCTAGTTTTCTTTACGTGTTATTTTTAAACTTTTTGAAAAGTTGGGTGTCCTTAATCACACCTGTTCTTAAAAGAAGTGCCTTAATTCCAGGAATGTTTTTTAACACAGCAGTTTCGATTTCATTTACAACCCTCACAGAATAACTTCTATCTCAATACAACAAACTGGAATTTCTTAAAATTATGAAGTGACTATTATTTCACAAAATATTAAAAAAGTACGAAAAAACAAAACAAAAACTATCAGCTAATACGAACGTGAAATTTAGCTAAAGAAAATTGTTTGTATGTATGATGAGTCCTGATATTGCACGAAAGACCTTTTGTGCAGACATTTTAAGGCGGACAAGATAGAACCGGAATGTTATTTTTAAGACACGAGTAATTCCAAATCCTTATTCACGTTGTTAAAAGAATTAATAAACAAATATATATATATATACATACATACATACACACGCGTTAAAAAATAATTTGTAACTTTTTTATGAGGACTAAAACGTGTTATTGCTCCACCATTTTAGGCGTTTAAGAACTCGACAGTCTGTCTACGATCAATATAGTTACTCAACATATAGCCATACAGGCTACTTATGATAATAATAGTCACCATAAAACCACATATAAAATAAATGAATTACGACCAACATTATTATTATACGCTGTAAACCCGACAATTTCAGAATTACGAGTGGAAACAAAAGTGCATATTCTAGTTACTTCATATAAAATTCATCATGGGTGACTTACCCACTAAAAAGAAATAGGTACGTTTTGAAAGGAACTAAGATATGTAAAGTAAATATAATAATAACTTCCAATCAGGGTAAGCTATGTATTTCAAGTGAAACTAAAAATAAACCTGGCCTTCAGTATATCTAATTAAATATATTTTTCAACCGTTTCTATTTAACGTTTACTTTTCAAATTTCGGATTTTATTGCACGGAGACTTTTCTCACGTGTCAGCTCGTGAAACTGGCCGTCGGTAATCGCACGTGCACATGTTTTTCCGATGTAACCACCTTGGCTAACAATAGGAAAGTGGTGAAAATGTTAGGCATTAACTTATTTCACTCAATTCTGAGCAGAAATGTCCTGTCTAGTAACAGCTGAAACTTAAGACCCGAACTAAATACAAGTCATATTCTTCACGAACCATTTTAAAGTAACGAGTTATTGATAAACATTAACTACTGTAGCATGAACATATTTTACGTCCAAGTCTACACCACCTTCACCGGTGATGGTCAAAACATAATACGGTAAGTTATTTTAATTCAATTCTGCGCGAACAACACTATCTAGTAACAGGTTAGTCGTTAAAACATGAGGCATTAACCCAAATTTGCAAGTACAACCAGTATCAGATCGCGGGTCCAGAAGACATGGCATGAACTAAACATTCCAAGTTCACTGATGGTTGCAGATGAACTAGTCTATACGTCATAAACTATAATTTATTCTCCTCATCTAGGGCTGTCTTGTTGACTTCATAGAAGTTTTTATAGCCTTATCTATTTTATGCTATTTATTCACTGACCTTTTTACGTAGCTTCTCGCTGAATCATATAATGAAGTTTTTTAACGACGTATTGAAAATGCACTCAACAAACGCGTGTATCAAGAGAATGGTGCATGCACTAACACATGGTGGTTGGTTTTTGAATTGACAGCATTTTTACATTAGCATGGTAGTTTATTGCACGCACGTGACAACGTACACGTTGTGTGCTTGCTCATTTTTTTATTAACAATTAGAAAGTAGAAATCAGAGAGGTAATTAAAGTTCGCAAACAAAAGTTATTTATTGTAACATTCTAGAAACCACGGTGTTCACATTGAAAAACAAAACAAAAAACGTTTGTTTGTAGTTAAGCATAAAGTTGCACAAACTATCTTTGTGTGTCCACCGCAGAAATCGAACCCCGAATTTCAGTACTATAAGCCACATAAAACTCCATAGTAGACCTGAAAGTGAAGTATACAGTATATATATCAGTTGCTCTCAACCTGTCGTACGCGTACCCCTGGAGGTATGCGAGAACCTTTGAAAAAACATTTAAAATAATATAATCCCTACGCCTCAAAAATCAAAGAGCAGTCTCGGTGCGTTACCAAAGTATTCCACAAGCCAGCACTCAGTGTTCGTATATTGCTGACTCGCTGTATAATTATTTCTTTTGATTTACCTTTTAAATAATATAAACCACAGCCTAGTTTTTTTTTAAACAAATTATATGCATTAGGCGTACGCCACTGGCTCAAGGGTCTAAATGGGGATACGTGACATAAAAAAAAGCCGGGAACCACGAATTATGCCATATACAGTTTATATATTAAAAACTGATGACAACTTTAGTTTAAAATAATAAATTCGTTTATTTAATAGCGCTCCAAATAAGTGAGACCTCAACTGTTTCTTTCTTCTTCGTTTTTGGCTGTATCTCTCCAAGCGATAACTTACTGAAGATCACATATCCCAACGGAAACGACCTTAATGAATTCATTTCACATGCTCAGTTTGGGGTTTTATTTGAACATTATTTAAAGACAGGTCTCTTCGTCAGAGTTAACCTCGCACACGTACGTTTCAAAAATTGGCACCAACACTAATCTACACGCTGTTCCGAATACTACAGTTATTACACACAGTGTTGCAAAAATAAACAGGATTTTAAGCATGGAAAGGTTACAGTAACTAATAAGTTGTTTTGTCCTTTTCCAAAGTTATGCAGGAGTTTAAGCACGGTAAGGCTACAGTAACTAATGGGTTGTTTTGTCCTTTTCGGAAGTTATGCAGGAGTTTAAGCACCGAAAGGTTATGGTAACTAATGGGCTGTTTTACCCCTTTCTCAAGTTATGCAGGAGTTTAAGCACCGAAAGGCTACGTCAACTAATACGAGTTGTTTGCCCTTTTCCCAAGTTATGCAGGAGTTTAAGCACCGAAAGGCTACGTCAACTAATACGAGTTGTTTGCCCTTTTCCAAAGTTATGCAGGAGTTTAAGCACCGAAAGGCTACGTAACTAATGGGTTGTTTTAGCCCTTTTCCAAAGTTATGCAGGAGTTCAAGCACCGAAAGCCTACGGTAACTAATGGGTTGTTTTACCCCTTTCCCAAGTTATGCAGGAGTTTAAGCACCGAAGGGCTACGGTAACTAATACGAGTTGTTTGTCTTTTTCCCCAGTTATGCAGGAGTTTAAGCACGGAAAGTTTACAGTAAATAATGGGTTGTTTTGCCATTTTCCAAAGTTAAGCAGGAGTTTATGCAAGAAAAAGTTACAGCAATTAACTAATTCTTTTGATTTTACTCCCAAAATTATTTATTAGCACTGACAACTCTATATAAAAGATTCTACACATTACGTTCAAATTACGTTAGCAACGTAATTAAGTTAGCAACTTATCATCGTTGCTTTAGAAGAAAGTTACATTCATATTTTCTGATTATATTAAAGATTTCTTTTCACCAAAGGTTTGGTTTGTTTTGAATTTCGCGCAAAGCTACACAAGGGCTATCTGCGCTAGCCGTCCGTAATTTAGCAGTGAAAGACTAGACGGCTAACTCTTGGGCTACTCTTTTACTAACGAATAGTGGGACTAACCGTCACTTTATCACGGCTGAAAGGGCGAGCCTGTTTGGTAGGATGGGGATTCCAATCCGCGACTCTCAGATTGCGAGTCGAGCGTCCTAACCACCTGGTAAAATTGAAAATATAATCTGTGACTCAGAGGTCTAATACATTCTTTGATTGGCCACACCCTTGTTGTGGATTGCAGTTTCACATATTCAAGGCTCATCAGCACAGCTTCAGTAAGCAAACCAAAGAAATACAGTTAGGCCTTTTATAATGAGGATATGTATATATTAATATTTTATGGGGTTTGTTTGTTTTTCGTCCTTTCTAGCTCAGATTATAGTAACCTAAATAAATTTAGGTGTGTGAATAATTTCCTGGTATTGCCCCTAAGTTTTTATTCGATATTATAAAGCTAACCAACTGTTTAATGATCATGTAACAGATTTCTTTTCTTTTCGCCAAAGGTAAAGTCGAAAATATAATCTGTGACGTAGAGGTTTAACGTATTCTTTGATTGGTTGCACTCTCAACTGTGGGTTGCAGTTTCAACTTTTCAAAACGTTCATCAGCATAGCTAAATTAACGTGGAACAAATATATAAACTAAATCAGAACTAAAGTGTGGTGGCGAGCGAAACATTATCAAACTAGAGGGGTACTCATTAGAGCGCATACCCTCCGCCACGCAGCGTTGATCATATTTATGCCGTTAGCAACAGACACGGACCATTTTTGGTATGACAATGAAGAATAAGATTCTACGTATGTCCACCGAGTTTCATGAAAATCCGATCACCGAAAATGGTGTGATAAATCATTCCCTGTGTTAACAAATAGGGATTAGAAAATAAAAGAAAGACTTGACCTTTGCTGTGACATTGACCTTTGACCCTCAAAGAAACACAGTCACGGGGGGTGAAAATATACCAAACACACACACACATATGTCCACAATACCCTTGACCAGCATAGATTAATATTGCATCAAAACCCATTGAAGAACTACAAAAAATACAGATCTCTTATCCTCATGGCAGCTTACAAAGTACCCGGATTCACAAGTTCAGTTTTCTTACACAATTACGGAAACACACAGCTACTTTATGACAATGTCTCAGATAGTTAGCTTAAATATTTCAAGAAAAACCTTTATAAGAACGAATTATTATGTTCCACAGTACGTTATATTATGTAGGATAATAATAGCGCAAAGTATCTCTTCCATTTAATAATTAATATATGTCAACAAAAAGACCACCTTTATTATGTTCCACAGTACGTTATATTATGTAGGATAATAATAGCGCAAAGTATCTCTTCCATTTAATATATGTCAACAAAAAGACCACCTTTAGCTAGCACATAAATATATCATTTAGGTTAAGGTATTAAAAGGGGTCTTCTAAATATTTAATCAAGTGAAAATAGTTTCTTTTGCTATCGGAATTGTTTGATGAACTTTTACACAATCAAATTAAGAGAAGTGGCGGAAAAAGCTCTAAATGCTACATGGCCTTGAAAAGAGAAGAATGGATCAGTGCGAGTATTAGTGTAGGGTATGAACCCTGATCCCTAGACGTACTCCGCGTAGCATTTTTCCGAAATTGAAATAATATATAAATATATCACCAAAGGTGCAGGAAGAGGTCTCCGCTACACCTGACCCGTCCAGGTCTCAAAATAGACCTAAAATCCGATCAATAAAGAGAGAAAGAGAAATTCAGCATAGCTGAAGAAATACAGTTAGGGCTCTTACAATGGTGATATGTAGATAATACTATTCACACGCCTAAAGTAAGTTAGTCTACTATATGGCGAGTTCAAAAGACTCAAAACTCCCATAAATATTCATATTTTCTATTCACACTAAAATTCCGGTAACACTTTTTTTTATCGCATGTAATTGTTTGCTTGTTTCTTTACGACAAGCACCTGAAAAGGAAGAGGATTTCCTGCAACCTCCCCTCACCCCGTTTTCTTTTCCAGGTTTCAAATTCAGCACCTGTCGTACATATAACGTACAGGAAAAGGGGGTTTGTTTTTACTCGAATTTGTGGTCGAGTCTTACTGTCAAGAAACGTTCGTTCTTAGGTAAGCCTTTTTTTTTCTTTTTTTTACAACCCGAGCAGCAGTCTCTCGCACAAAAACATACTTGTTCGTCTAACAGCTACGACTTTAAAAATTAATATTTCTGTACTAAGTTTCAGCAACAATGATGGCATCAATTATAGTCGCTCACCTCTGAAGTCATAAACAATAAAAGTTATCAACAAGAATTTGTACAGGTATGAAGAATGACACCTTCGTAATCTGATTTACAGTCACTATACTAACAATATGCAAACATATTTTATAAACAGTCGAACATTAACACGAATCACTTCTAAAATTATTGAGAATATTGTATGAAACCACCAATTTACAGGTTTGTTTTACTATCTTCGCGCAAAGCTGCACGAGGGCTATCTGCACTAGCCGTCCCTAATTTAGCAGTGAAACATTAGAGGCAAGGCAGCTAGTCATCACCACCCACCGTCAACTCTTGGGCTACTCTTTTCATCAACGAATAGTATGACTGACCGGCACATTATAACGCCCCCCCCCCGGCTGAAAGGGCGATCATGTTTGGTGGGGAGGGAATTCGACCCTCAGATTGCGAATCAAGCACCCTAACTACCTTGCCATGCCGGGCCGCAAAGCTACAGAGCCCTACCTAAGTTTGAACTGATAACTAGAGGGAAGGCAGCTATGGAAGAAGCCACTGCCAACTCTTGGG
Source organism: Limulus polyphemus (assembly GCF_000517525.1). NCBI lineage: Eukaryota > Metazoa > Arthropoda > Merostomata > Xiphosura > Limulidae > Limulus > Limulus polyphemus. The sequence continues at coordinate 183,328 of NW_013666429.1, forward strand.
TTAAATACGGGGATCTGACCATCACACAGTCCCCCAAAGTGCGGAGCGTGTTTTGCGGTACCGGGACGCGAGTCGTGAACCATCGGATTTACAGTTAGGGCATGCTAACAATTTACCAATAATTAAATGTTATAAAAGTATCAAAACACAAACCCACGGTAACTAACAACTACACAAACTCTTTAGATGTAGTGATCAACAAATCTTTTATTAGTATTAAAAGCATATGCCGCCAACAACAGTTACAAAAACACATTCACGTATACAACAAGCCAATAATTAATTTCACAACTGCTAACAGATGAGCTATCATGTTTGTTTTAATGCGGTTTGTGGGTGCTTTCAGGGATTCTTGGCCTTTTGACAAAATTCTTACGAAGATTAATACCGAGTTATTTCACAATGAAAAAACAGCTCGATTTTAAGGAAACCCGAGTTTAGAGAGTTTAAGTCACTAGCTTGTAGTAAGAAGGAAACTACCCGGAAATCCACTAAAATACCTAGGGCTAGTCGGCTGTGCCAATCCCAAAAAAGGAACTTTGCCAAGTGTGCTGTCGCTTCAACAGGATCAGATAACCATGGGATTCTAGAACACACCGAAATGGACATCTGAAATGTTTTCCAACGAAAGAGGACTAATATAACTACTGCTGTATATCGTTTACAACTGGAGGCACACAGTGCGCTCTTGCTAGTTAAATGTAAACTCTCAGAAAAAAATCGAACCTTAAATACGTTAAACCTTTTACAAGTATGGGTATATGGATGGAATCGGACATATAAGAAGCTTCTTTACAAGATCCAAATAGGACAATTTCATTATAAGGCGACTTAGAATTAACATGCTGTGTAAATCATATCAGGTAACTTTGGATAAGGTATATTGTACAACACAGAAATTACTTTTTTTTATGTTTCGTGATCCACGTTAATTTTCACAGTTTTCATGTAACAAATATTTGTGTGGGAAAACGACTCCGGATCAAATGCAGACGATGGGAACGCGAAATCGTAATTACGTCAAACCACACATTACCACAACTGGAAACTATCACTGCTTAGTGTGATAATCCTGAGAAAGTTCTGGGCATTTATTGCCGATATTTTTATGGTACAGTATCTGAAGCTGGGTTGTGTGATGCTATTTTTTTTAATGATTTTACGAGTATTCAGGTGCGTCTTTAGCACCTTTGAAAAATATTTAAGTAATCTTTTTGAAATTTTTCTTCTGAGACTATTACAAAGTTCTCACATTTAATGTGTATAAATGTATCTAAAAGCACAAAATATAATTCTACAGTATTTAAAGCAATTAAAATATACTATTGGTTGAACTATTTTTATCATTACTGAAGCAGATAACTTCCAAACTGTATAGAAACTAATGAGCAATCAGGTAGAGTAACTTAAGTACATTGTTATATTTTAGGATTAAAGTATGTTGACACTCGCCTCCCAGTGGCACAGCGGTATGTCTGCGGACTTACAACGCCAGAATCCGGGTTTCAAAACACGTGGTGGGCAGAGCACAGATAGCCCATTGTGTTGCTTTGTGCTTAACTTCAAATAAACTAAAAAAATAAATAAAAAACTGTTGACACTCACTAAATACCCGTGGGGTGGCGCTTGTGCTATAGTGGCAAATTAAGCCAGTGGCTACATACACGAGCAAAATACTGCAGAGAAGGTAATCAATATTATGTAGAACAATATTTTGTGTTGTCAGTAATTATCATGCATGATTAAGCGATCAGAAATGGATATTAAAAAAACAAAACAAAAAACATAAGAAAATTAAGTAAAACTAAAAATTTAAGATTTTCTACCCTATCTTATTATAGATAATACAAGGGGACTGATTTGTTTAATTTACACAAGTTATTAATCATAACTTGTTTCCTTGAAAATGATTAACATATTTTCAAAGAAAATTACTTTACTGGACTTAAAAATAATAAAGCATATAATCATTCCAACAACACGAAAACCTAAGCCTCGCTGGACATACCTGAGAAACCCAATGTTACACGTCTGTGAGTGCAAGTCGTGAATGGAAAAACAACAACAAAAACAGCAAAAAAATATTAAAAAATGCAACATTAATAATAAAATACCAATACGACATGTTTTACAATGCTACGTTTCACACGCTAGGCTATTTGGCACCGATCTGGAATACACCTACATTCCTGCTTGGTCGTTAAGGGCTGTCAAGCGTCTCAATTCCATGCCAGAAAATGTAAAAATCATTACGAAACTATGCTTTGAATGCCGCAATAACAACTTTATTACTCTAGAGTTGACATCACTTCAATTTTCAAGTATAGATATAACCTTTTCTTAGCCACTTTTTCCCACGTATAAAACGAAACTGTAATGGAAGTTAAGCATACGAAAAATACAACTTACATCATTTCAATAAAAATAATATTTATTAAAAATTCTTATACACCGCGATACATCATAACACACTTCCTATAGATCATATACTGCCAAATTAACAGTACTGGACAGTATCTGAACGACAGGGAAAAAATAATGACTCTATAAATGTTTCGCTGTTATACAGCTTCTTTAGTATTAATATACAGACCTCGAAGGACTGTAACGGCGAAGCGGCAGTAAATTAAAACATTCTCAACTCTGTGATCATTTTTAAGTTTATTTTTTTCAAACCTTGGCCTGTCTAGAAGTAAGTTATATACAATATAATGTTGTTAAGCACAAAGCTAAACAATGGGCTATCTGTGCTCTGCCCACCACGGGTATCGAAACCTGGTTTCTTGCGTTGCAAGTCCGCAGACATACCTCTGTGCTACTGGGGAGCAGTTACATATAAAAATGTATTAAACGTTTCCTTAAATCAGGCGATATAAAAACCCATATATTATTAAAGTTAGGACGCTGTTCCGGTCGTGAGGCAGGAGGGAAATAATTATACACCATTACACCTCACACACACACTCTCATTGTAGCTTTGTGTAATTCTTGTCACATTATTTACAGATGGTTAAATCATATCTGTATGTTATTTACATTCAGTGAAGCAACAGAGCTGTAACTGTCGTATCCCAGCTGGCCTGATGAGCAACTGGTGTTGGATGAAAGCCTTTTTGGTACTGGCTATAGCAGATGTAGTGTGGTTAACGTATTCCTTACTTTCACTAAAGTATGTTCAGTAATATTGGGTAGTACACCAGCATTTTTGTTGTAAACTCTGATTAGTATATTGTACTTACAAATATTCGTTATAACACTTATGAAAGCTGATACAGGTCCGAATAAAAGTACTTATATATCTTTAAAGTAACGATATTACGATCAGTTTATGTGATACTCAGGCGACTAATCCCAAGTAAAAACAGTTTTATCCAACTGTTTCATGGTATTGACTCGCTTTCACGAGATAGTTAGTGTAGGAAGAGCCCACATCCTTAGAAAGGTGACACCAGGGTAGCAACAGAGTTAAAATCATGATTTCCCTCCTCTCGTGTCACCTGCTCCACCACAAATAACTGCACTTGCTGCAAAAGGAAACGTGATTTTTGTCCTGAAAAGTCGTGGTTTAGGGGGTGAGAATAACCGGAACTAAGATAAAAATAGCATGAGCATGCAGCCACGATGTTATTTTATTTTCTATCGTTCTATTCACATAAACATGTAGGAAAACGTGACCTAAGTTCTTGTTACATAAACTGACACGCATTTAACTGTAAACAATTTACCCTTTTAAATACTTTGGATTTTTATTACGTATTTAGTATATAGGATTTCTAATTTAATTATATCTTGACGACATAGGAGGCTCGTTTGTTTGTTTGTAGTTAAGCGCAACGCTACACAATAGGCTATCTGTGCTATACTCACCACGGGTATCGAAACCGGGTTTTTAGCGTTATAAGCCTTCAGAGTTACCACTGAGCCGCTGGGTGGGGGGCATTTGTTTCGAAAAGTTGCGCAAAGGCTACCCGCGCAAGCCGTCGTAATTTTGAACAGCTAGATTAAATACCAACATCGCCAACTCTAGGGCTATTCAAATCGAACAGTGGAATTTTACTGTCGCTCTTATAGCGCACCCACGGATCATAAGTGAGGAACACTCAGATTCACAGTTTCTGGAGTAAAACGACGTTTCGGTTTTTATGCTTCAGCATAAAACCTAAGTCGTCGAAACCTAGAAACAAACAGAAGCCAATCCATTAAAGCCGAAACTCTACTATTGCCTAAATTACTCGTTAGCTGTTCCAGTTTTACCTGAGAACGACACACGCTTAAAGCTGTACCTTTACTGGTGTGATTAGATGCTTTAATTTTCAAGCTAAATGCAATAGACGTGGACAAATAGATAAAACGAAAGAATCCCGAATAATGCACCACAAGGAACTTATGTTCTTGTATTTCAGAGCTATGACTGTCCAGGAAATAAAAAAGGCTTACAAGTGTTATCAAGCGTTTTAAAACATAAATTATTTTACACACAAATTTTCTATATATTCCTTTACGACTTATCTTTCAAAAGATAAACATGTATTTAACGTCTCAAAAACTCTCTTTGCAATATATACTGTGCATAAGTTAGCCACTATAGTTAAATCTTCTGTGCGAAAGATCCCCAGGACGAAATACAGTAATAATGTGCCATTTAAAAATCTTTATTTATTTAAAGGCCATTCAAATCATATGCTTGGTTTAAACGAATTCTATAAAATTAGAAGTAAGAATATCAGAAATGAAAATCGTTATGTTTCTGAAAAATGGAACCTGTAGCTTTTAGATGTTGTGGCTATTATAGTGACGTCCAATATCACACAGCATTCCATTTTATAATGTTTTGATTTGTTTGAAGTTAAGCACAAAGCTGCACAATGGGCTGTCTGTGTTCTGCCCACCATGTGTATCGAAACCCAGTTTCTTGTGTTGTAAGTCCGCAGACATACCGCTATGCCACTGGGGGGGGGATTTTACAATGTAAAAATATGAAAAAAATCCTTTATTGTTAGAGTTATTATTTGGTAAAATCTTCCTTACTCTAACATTTTTACATGATTGTTCCATATTCAGGAACGAAACACGACTCCAGTTTCTCATGAATAATGGCTATATATA
>NW_013666429.1:189393-195980 GCF_000517525.1 Limulus polyphemus
ATATATATATATATATATATATAAAAAAAGATGGCTGCTACAGCCAACGGAAAGTTTCGGTAAACGAAAGTATCAAAAATTGGACTCCAAAAAGTAATTAAACTAATCAATGAAACTGGTAATATTGATGACAAGAGAAAGATAATCAAAGTTTCCAGTTCACTCAAAGCCAGAAGTAGTTAAAATTTAGCAGCTGTCTTGCTGCAGAACTTCAAGGAACCATTGGTGTTAAAGTTGACTATTGCACAAAGAGACGTTTTTAAGTTTACAAAAACCAAATAAAAATAAATAAATAAATGTGTCGAAGAGTACTTCCGCCTGATGAGTCAAAGTTTGAGATTCCTGGAATCAACAAATTCCAGTACGCATTCGTCGCAGGGGTGTTGAGAGATTAAAGGAAACTTGTCCGTAGACTTCATTTAAGCATGTTGGAGGTAGTATCCAAATATGGGATAAAGTATTGATGAAGTCTTGCATTCTTCCCGATAAAAATAGGTTCTCATTCACAATGCTGTTCCTTGTGGATGTCGTTTAATGGGGGAAATTTCATTGTCCAGCATGATAACAATACCAAACACACAATAAACGTAGTTAAACAGTATCTTAATAGAAAGAAATCAAATGAAAGTCTTGCATCCTTACTGTGGCCTACGTAGAATCCACATCTCAATACCATTGATCTAGATAAACGGCAAAAATCAAAGTCAGAATTTTGGGCAGTACTTCAAGATGGCTGAAATGCAATTATCACCGTGTATCTCCAAACGCTTGTAAAAAGCCTTCCTCATCTGCTTCAGGTAATGGTTTCAGCTAAGGGTTTTCCAAGTATAATATTAAAGAGACAAACTCAACATTTGCTTTGTGTACATTTTTGTTGCATTCAGACATTATGAAGCTGCGAAACATATGCACAAAAAAAAAGAAAGAAAATATTTGAATTTAAAATATGTGGTGGTGATTGAGAAACCTCTAATTTGTGTACTTTAAGTATACCACAAGTTCATATTAATTAATTTCTAAAAAATAATTTTGAATTCAAATTAGCTCCATATTAAGGTGACCCCCCCCCCCCGCGCGCTTATTTATTAAGGGAAAAAACTTGAAAAGCGCTCCCTGCAGTACGGTTTGTAATAAAATCGATATCAGTTTCAACATTTAATAACGTTTACCCAAGAGGTCAGAGGTTAGAATAGTTGACTGATGACACGCAACAAACACTGCTTGTGTGTTTTCCAATACCTGGTCATGCACCTGTGGCCAATATGTAGTTAAGTTAAAACAGGTGAGAAAATCGCTTCAAAGGAAAATCACATATATGGAGTAAAATATCGTGACATGGCGGCGTTTCGATTCACAAAAGCCGCGCTCAATCCCCCATCTTTTCCCCTTCTCGGTAAGCTCCATAACATAAAGATAAACTGCCAGGGGGCCTGTCAAACAGGGTTATGCTGAGAAAATAGATGCTCATCACGCAAGCAGTATTTTCATAAATCTTCTCATTCTTAACGTTGCACTCGGCGGAAAGCACGATTACTGGGACTTCCGCGGTGCACATGACCTTCAAGAAGATTTAAAGTAATAACGTATGGTAAAACATATTTATGCTGCTGCTGCACGAGGGCCTGATAAGACAAGCATCGAACACTTCATTATTTGCACCACTTTAAAACAATCGACATCTTGGGCGCACCTACAGAGGCAACACTGCTCTTATAACTGAAATATTGACCTTTATCCTGGTAAATTGATTTCAAGTTTTTAAAGGACTAAATTACTCATGTGCGGTTCCTTTTATTATTTTTGTATTCATGGTTACCTAAAGTTCCGCCACATATGTAGAACAGGAAATACGTGTTGTACATATACACAAAAGCTTCGTATCCATACCAAGTACAGTCGTCGTTATGAATCAATGTTTGTATTCGAGATATTATAGTACATCACGTCAAGATTAGGATGTGGACCTGATGTCTGATACTGATGTAAAGTAATATCTTGGACACAAATAGTGATTCATGATGACAACTGTATTTGCTGTGGTATGTTTGAGTGTAATGAAACGTCAAGATTAGGATGTGGACATCATGTCTGATACTTTCATTACACTGAAACATACCACAGCAAATACAGTTGTCATCATGAATCACTATTTGTGTCCAAGATATTACTTTACATCACGTCAAGATTAGGATGTGGACATCATGTCTGATACTTTCATTACACTCAAACATACCACAGCAAATACAGTTGTCATCATGAATCACTATTTGTGTCCAAGATATTACTTTACATCACGTCAAGATTAAGATGTAGACATCATGTTTGATACTTTCGTTAAACATAAATAAGTTTACCGAGAGTTTTTCATCTCAAATTATTGCTGAAGGGGTGACAGATAACTTTACTATGTGTAAATCAAGGATGCAAACACACTTCGAACACTTGCTTTAAGAAAGTGCCGTGTAAAATAAAACCTGTTTACTCACCTTAGTGTGGCTGTTGTAATTTTTTATTACACATTTGATTGAATAAACCATTAATTCATTAATGGGATAAACTTACTTATGACCCACATTGAACACACACACGTAATGTCTTGTTTAATCGTCACCATGAATCTTATTTTTCACAGTATATCATTTCAAGGTCAAGGTGGGAACCCGATGCTTGATACATTGTGTTTTTATTTAAGTATACAAAACATACCTAGGAAGTTCCAACTCTACATACAGAACACAAGAATCAACAAGATGAACTCTAATTAGCAAATTCTACAATTCTGAGAAACTTTGTGACTGTGTTTATAGTTCCAACTCTGCATACAGAACATCAGACTCACAGTTGCATTAGAAATACGGTTTGAACACAATACTTAATGTGATACAAGATCAACATAAGGGATGATTCAATACATCAGGCTCATAATAGCATCATGCTTGCGTATTTCCGGCGGAAGATCAGTTCTAATGGGCATGAGTCTCTCAGCCAACATTAAAATGCAGTGTGTGTAATGTAATGCTACACACACACACCGATGAAATGGGTAAGTTTAACAGAAACAGCTCCTGATAGTGGAATGTTCCTAACGACGAGTCAAGGATTCCATAAATACTCAATGATTGTTTTTTCTGTTCAGTTTTCTGCAACGAATGTCTTTACCATATTAACGCGAGTCAATATGACTCAACGTGGGTCAAAATAAAGTAAAAGAAAGTGGTAAAAAAATGTGTGGATGTTAATAACTGATTAGTTGATTCTTGGAACTTATGCATATTAGCGTGTTACGATCAACTCTCGACTAATTCTTTTTCTTGGGAATGAACGATTATACAAAACGTTAGCGGATTATCATTCAGTGCTCGTGTTCATAATTATTTGTGACCGTGCCTGAGTCGAGAAAGGAGACACTAGGACCGATAAAAAAAATATATTAATTAAAACTTAGGTGATCGTATAAGTTATTACTGATAACAACGACTGGTATAAGTTAGCCACAACCCGAGAGTAGATAATAATAATAAAATATCAAAGGCTAGAAAAAGATGATCTCAAGAGTCCCTTAGTGACTGATGTCGCCTTCTAATTAATCCATCGACCGAAGTCAGACCAGAATACCGAAAATAGTCTGGGCCCAAATGATCGGAGATGTGGTTACGTTTTTTAAGCTAACTTCAGTTCTAAGAAAGTGAGTGAAGATATCTCAAAATAGACATCTCTCAAACATCGATTGTATAAACAAAACAGCCGGATGAGGTAATGACCATCTATGATAGAACTCTAACGTGAGTCTTGTATTTCTTGGCATTTAGATGTGTCAACTTTATGTATTGGATTTAACGTGGTGATCAGATGAGGAGAAACATTACAATACAGTGGCGAAAATTTACATGTTATTACAAATTATAATGTAATTCAATAAATGTACAGTACACTTTAAGTGATTAATCTTAACATAATCACATTGTAATTTATTCAACATCTGCAACACAACTTTGATTTTGCGAATTATTTTCAAATTAGAAAGCTTGTTCTTGTTTTAGCACAAAGATACACAATGGACTATCTACGATCTGTCCACCGCGGGGAATTGAACCCCGGGTTTTAACATTGAAAGTCCTCGAACTTACCGCTGACGCACCGGGGTTCAGCTAAATGGCTAAATATGGATTTAAAATAGCATGAAAATCCAGCCCTGTATGATTTCTAACCAAAAGTTCATTAGTTTAACTAAGTCTAACGCAAATAGGGTTATTCTACAAGTCGACAAATACCCTTCTTGACTTAACAAGCTGGTGTAAAAATAAGTTTCCGGTGCAGATGGAAGGGCTAATCGCCCTCGGGTGCTGAAACCATCCAATTTCAGATCGCTTCTCCTGCACTTTACAATGAGGTTATGCCACGAACTTAATAAAAACACTTCTAAACAAACCACAAAATGCCAAACCAGGACCTAAGGCTTCATTTCATCCTTACACCTGTGGTAGCCTGTATCTGTTATGGAGTGATATTCTGTAGCTCTCAAAGTTTGTATAAAATTAACCACACTTATTTCGTTTTCATATGTACTCAAATATTTTTAAATTGTACACTTTAACCTGAATTTAAATACGCGTCTTGTACGTGTGTATATTGGAGAAAAATACAAACAACTACGGGGAATCAACTTACAACATTTGCATTCTAGATTTGCTGAATCATAATTTTTGATCTTTTTTTTAATTACTTGTAACCAAGGGGCCACTTTATACGAATTTTGAATTTCGCGCAAAGCTACACGAGGGCTATCTGTGCTAGTCTAGTCGTCCCTAATTTAGCAGTGAAAGACTAGAGGGAAGGTAGCTAGTCATTAACACCCACCATCAACTCTTGGGCTACTCTTTTACAAACGAATAGTGGGATTGACCGTCACACTATAACGCACTCACGGCTGAAAGGGTGTGCATGTTTGGTGAGATGGGGATTCGAACCCGCGACCCTCAGATTGCGAGGATCAGAAACAAAATTCTTCTAGACACACGTAAATTCACAGTGAAACGGTCTACAGCTATGGGTTCATTATAAAAATGTTTTCATCGTTATAAATTATTAATCGAAAAAAGCAGTAGAAAATCTTAATGCAAACTGGGATATTTTCAACATTCTGATACTTGATTTGGGCTCAAACTCTGAACACAAACCTTAAACCTTTTGAGGCAATTTAGACATTTTTTTTTTATAAGTGTCTCGCTACAGGTTTGCAGTTTAACTGCGATTCGATATCACAGTCGTCATACATAACTACAAGAACAGGTATCATGTTTTAACGGAGTAAACTTTAACAAGTTTAAGTATAGCACGGTATTAACATGTAAACAGTGTATAAGTTAACGAAAAGAAAATGTATAGGGTAAAGAACTAACGGTGTACACATTAACCAAAAGATTATGTACAATAAAGTACAGGGTAATCCAAAAATATATTTCCTATTTTAAAATTTAATAATTAAATAACTAAAGAAATACAATAATTCAGTTTTTAATATATTGTAGCCGAGCTCATACAGCTTTTATTGTAATATTTTTTCTTTTTTTTTCTTTTCACTTCAGTGAGTAGTAATACCCCATAAAATGGCAACCGTGCAAGAAAAAGGCTCGATGCGATGGACTGGTCAGAGTAAGACAATCTCGTGACCTCCGTGTTCGCCAGACATCAATCACTCCACTAAACTTTTTTTGGAGGAGGGGGTATGTTAAGGACATTATGTATCGCACACTTATAACAAACATAACGGAGCTAAAGACGAGGATAACGGATGCAATTGCCACTGTAAATGTGGACATGTTGCAGCAAACGTTGACTGAAATCGAATATAGGTTAGACGTGACGAGAGCCACTAATGTGAACGTGTAGAAGTCTATTGACTATTCCTAACTCTTACTTCCACTGTCCTTGTTTGAGAACTTCATAATTAGGCTTCACTTATTAGTGGTAACCACAACAATAAATCACGAGCTTCATAATTAGTCTTCACTTATTAGTGATAATCACAACAATAAATCAAGAACTTCATAATTAGGCTTAACTTATTAGTGGTAACCACAACAATAAATCACGAGCTTCATAATTAGTCTTCACTTATTAGTGGTAACCACAACAATAAATCACGAGCTTCATAATTAGTCTTCACTTATTAGTGATAATCACAACAATAAATCAAGAACTTCATAATTAGGCTTCACTTATTAGTGGTAACCACAACAATAAATCACGAGCTTCATCATTAGTTTTCACTGGCTAGTTTAATATCAGCGTTCATGATCATGGAAATCAATTAAACTGCAGATAGTGAAAGGCAGTAGGAGTTGAGACGTTGTGGGTGTAAGCACTCAACACCATACCTTTAATTACTGGCTAGTTTAACATCAGCGTTTGGATTTTGTCTGGTAAATGGGATATTCCCAACGCATTTGGGAGACAATATCCGCTATGACTTTAAGGTGATGACTGGGATTTACAATTGAATTTACAAAAAACCTTCTTAATGCTTATTATATATATATGTATATATACACAGACACAGACACGATGAAACCTGAAGCCCCCCCCCC
>NW_013666429.1:196131-200299 GCF_000517525.1 Limulus polyphemus
CTTTGTAATAGTAAAAGCCCCCCCCCCCGCAAAACAGATACACTCAAATTAAGCACATTTCTTAAATAAGGCTAATTTTATTTTTTTTTTATTTGTAATTAATCACAAAGCTACACAATGGGTATCAAAACCCGTTTCTGGGGGGGGGGGGTGATTTTTGACTAACGTCTTCAAGTGCAAACAACATCAATTTGATACTCCAGTCTCATTTACTCAATGTTTTTTTTTTCGGTTTGAGTACGATCATTATGACATCATTCGTTTCTTTAGAGTCCAACCGCTGAATCATTCCGATAGGAGTCACTGACTTAATATAGCAAGACTGTAGTGCACCCTCAGTTCACTTGAGATTCCGCCTTAGCTTGAGATTTCTCCGTAGCTTGATTTCTTTAGTGCTTATCCGAATTCATTGTGGTGTATTTCAAATATACATATAATGTGCATATACTCCAATAATGCCACAACACGAAGTATACTTTTCATCTTATAAGCAATTAATAGAAATGGTAGATCGAATCTGGAAAGTTTTTTATATTAGGCCTAATAACAGTATTTTTTGAAATACTAATAGTTTTAAGTATATCATGTCAGAAATATACAGTTTGTAGCTTTTAAATAAAAATTGATAAATGTAATTACACGATGTATGAACATGGGAAAATTCAAACTAAAACATAATACGTGGAGATTGAATTTTGACTCTTAATACAAGAGCAAAAGTTCACAAAATTTAACTTTTTTTCGTCGGTAATTTTACTTAATATTTTTTTTTTAGTTAGTAACCTGGAAAGAAGATAAACCTTAGACGATAAGGGAGGGATTCAACCCCCACCCATAAGTCGACAAGAAGGATGCTAGAACAAAACGAGTTACAGGATTCTAAACAAAACCGGATTTAAAGTTTTATTACCTAACCGATTATTAGAAGGTAAGACGGCCCCATTTTCTTGATGAGGTAAATTATTCCCTGATAATATAAAGCTCTAATATGAATAAGAAACGAACCGAATTTGAAAATTAAAAAAAGGACACAGTATTTTTTAAAGTTATTTGCATCCATTATTTCTACAGTAATAATCATAACTGTAACTTAAAACGTTTGGAGTTAACACCAAGTAATTTGACTTTTTTTGGCGATAACCTTAATAATACTAATCATTAAAAGAATAAACTACTTGAAATTCCAAGATAATATGCATTTTTTCTTCCCTATAAACAAGACAGGTAGGTCATCATTTCTTTAGGAATGAACACACGAAACATCACCTGAGGCTGAATGTTGGCGATCTTGTTCCAGGAGAAATCAAATTCTTGAAGCGGAACTTTGGCTTGTTTTAGGTACCTAAGGAATCCCAGCTCCTCAGGGCGTAGGATCAGCAGGGCGTGTCCACGGCCTCCCTCCCCACGGGCTGTTCGCCCCACCCTGTGGATGTACTCCTGCACGAAATACAAGAATTTAGTTTGGGTGCAATGTTACCAAACATATTCAGTGACCTATTGATAATTACAAATATTTCTTAGTCTACTGATATTTGTAATCTTACTTTAAGTAACCACTTTACCTTATAACACACACTTACATAAAAACTGGTTGTGACTACTTAGATATGTGAATTTCAATATATGCACGGCACTTCACGAGATTTCATCAATAAAGTTGACCCATCTTCAAAAACTGTACCAGAAATTTTATTTGAAAATCATACACAGGAAACCGGCTCGTAACTTGGACGTGAGAAAAACCACATTAATGCTGTATGTATTATAAACAATCAAACCAAAAACAAATTTCGCACATACAGAAGGCAGACATAAGTGTTAAAAAAATGGGTTTCGAAGAAACTATACAAACATAGCTGTAGACGCGATAAGGTTTTTGTGTTATGCCATCCCTTTTCGTGTCATAATTCCAAAGATGGCAAAGAAAAAATTCACATATTTACTAAAATACAACTAAGTATATCAGTTTCTACGCTGAAGACGGTGGCATTTATGTCACATTTCATAAAAGCTAAACACGTGAGACAGAACGAATATGCAAAATGTAACTGTTTTGACAATGTATTACATCAGTGGTTCGCGAAATGTTTCTGGGCGTTCTCGGAAAAAATTCCACAATGGCGTAAGCAAAAAGTGTTTGCGCTCATCCCTTACATTGACTAGATTATAACTTCATGACTCCTCATGAGAAATGGAAAGGTGAGGGGGCAATTTTTCTGTTTTTAAAATTAAGATGAAGAAGTAGTTTAGGCTTAGTCAAAGTAATACGAGTTACGAAAGTGAAATCGTGGAAGATCTTTGCCGTTTTCATAATGTAATAAAATTAATAATGCAATAATAGTGTGTAATAAAAGTGTCACAAGAAAAACCAATTTTATATTTTTAAGGTCATTGTTTTTAATAATCTATACTTAGGTAAGGGAGAAAATCGCTGGAAAATATTTATTTTTAGGAGGGGGTTCGCGATATTTGGCGTTTTCACGAAAAGAGTTCGCGGGATGTTAAAGTTTGAGAACCACTGTATACCTATTTGAAATAAGCACCGACTTTTTGTATTCTGCCCAGAACTGGAATAAAACTGCAGTATTGTCATCATTCTCGTAAATATGATGTCTGCTGTACAGCTGTAGTACATGATGCTCACGTGGTGTTGGAAGAGGCAGGGATGCATCTCCTGGTAACGGTGAAAGCCTAGATTCCAGGAAACTCGCAACATGAGTCCCTAAACGACATTAGCGATACCAGTGACGTCGTGGGTAGCCAATTGAAACTGATCATATAAGGAGTAGACCTTTGGTGTCACGTGCCGTGATTGGAATTTGATCGCAAGCAGGTTATTGCCATGATTATGATGGAACAGAGCAGTACGTAACTTCCTGTGTCTGAGGAGTGTTCCTGAGTATATGTCAACGATTAAAGTCTTCGAATTAGACAGTCCAGAAGGAGACGTACATAGCCCTTTCTGGTTACATAAATTCTACTCGAAATGATACGAAAAACAAGTTACTTGAATTACTAAGTCCACTATGGACAAAAAACTGCGCTTTCCCAAAGTGGTCACATTTGGTGTTGCTTGTCCTCAACTATAACTATACTAAACTCTGAAGTTTTGCTTTACCAAGCCTGAAACTAGCGTTTCCTTACGACACCACTGTCCGAAAATATCAATATCTTACGTCACGAACGATCATTTCAAGTAATGTCCCCGTACTTGTTCTGTTAAACAATAACCTTGGAGCACATTGTCATCAATGTATCGTGTACTACACGTGGCTCTTTACGACGAATAACATGACCATGGCTATATAGAATCGTTGTAACTACATTTCCAACCTATTATATTTGTCTGCGGTGCAGTGGGTCTTTTAGGCTCTTGATCCCACCCACCCTTCGTCAGAAGAAACACTGCGGACATAGAGTTCCTGCTGTTTCACTTATTTTTTCTGTTGTGTGTTAAATCTAAGTAAACGTTTGTGTTTTCTTTCAATAAATTAACAACAACCATGTCTGCGTGTTTTTTCTCTTCTTATACTACATTTATGTCTTTTAATTCTTTGCTCTTTCTAACGGTGCAAATATATATATACATGTATAGTTGTTGCCTTCTGATCTAAAAGTAATGTTTTATGGATATTACATGGGCCAAGGCGTTGCCTTGTGGTTAGCCTACTCGGAATTTGAATGGTTTGCGCCTCGTTGACACAAAAACGTGCTCTGCATTTTGGAGACATTGGCGCGTTTTTTGAGTGACGGTCAGATAAGAGTAAAGCCCTTTGTGTAGTTTTGGTGAAACTTCTGAAATAAACAAAACTTGAAAAATGAAGGTTGTATAAAAATTATTAATTTAAAACCTGTCAGATCCGCGTATTTGAAGTAACAGTTTGCTCACTTTTTCTGATTTAAAACAATTTGCCATTAAATCTTTAGCTTATTTTATTTAATTGTTCGGTTTTAAGTTACTAACCTATCGTAACTAACGTATTGTAGTAAACACGACACATATTATCAGAGAATTTAAACATACAACTTGAGGTATTGTAATAAACACGACACAGATTATCAGGGAATTTAAACATACAACTTGAGGTATTGTAATAAACACAACAAAGATTATCTGAGAATTTAAACATACAAATTGAGGTATTGTAATAAACACGACACATATTAT
>NW_013666429.1:201064-209808 GCF_000517525.1 Limulus polyphemus
ATACATACAAATTGAGGTATTGTAATAAACACGACACAGATCATCAGAGAATTTAAACATACAACTTGAGGTATTGTAATAAACACGACACAGATTATCAGAGAATTTAAACATACAACTTGAGGTATTGTAATAAACACAACACAGATTATCTGAGAATTTAAACGTACAAATTGAGGTATTGTAATAAACACAACACAGATTATCAGAGAATTTAAACATACAACTTCAGGATCTCGAAAAAACTCATATTTGATCAGATCACAAAGTAAAACTGAATATATCTCAAAGAAGTCGAGCCTACATTGTTAAACACCCTAAAAATAACTGGCTCCATACAGGAGGAGACATAGTCACAATACCTGTTTATCTTTACCGTGCTAAAGATGGAAACCAAGTTCAAATACACTGGCAAGTTCTTAATATAAATATTCACGTTAGTATCAGTGTATACATAATCGCGTTGGAGATGTGGGCTTGAGTACCTACTTGTATGTAAAATTCATTATCATACAGTGAATGAAAGTTGCAAATAGAAATATGGGAACGCTATGTAAGGTTGGGTTCAATATAAAGACGTCTCCAAACCCAAGATACCTCTTATAATCTTTACACAGTAATTTATACTTTGGCGTTATTAATTCTGTCCTTGGGGATTGGCGCGTGTTTGTAACGATCCCATTATTTATTGCAATGTGTGTGCGTGTGTGTGAGAGATACCATTTCAGTGCTTGACACCCCCCCCCCTTTATTACCACATTATATTTATAATTATTAGCTTTCGTTATAGAATATATATATAAAACAAAAAAAAGATTTGTAACCAATCCCTAGGTTAATCTTAAAAAAAACAAACAAGCGGTAACGTTTGAAATAGATAAGTGGGTGTCTTGTCAGTAAAAACTCTAGCAAATTTTATATCCCAGCTATCCGGTTTACTGCTACAATATAAAAGTACATATTATGCATGCCGTTTATATATACCCACTTACATACCAGTATACCTGGATTAATTCCAAGTACAACTCCATAAAATGACCCCCCCCCCACCCACACACACACTCTAAAAAACCTTACAATGCTTATTGCATGTTTCGAGCTAATGTTGCCTAGTTGTTTTGTTTAGAATGACTTCCTAAAATTCTAAATTTTGTCTTATTAAAACATTACTAATATATAACAATATAAATGAAACACGTGCCATGGAAGACTGATTCACTCAACAATATCATTGATTGTTTTAGCGCAAAGGTAAAAAAATTAGCTTTATAAACTCTATTTACTGCGGGGAACGGAGCCGCAGATAAAATGTGGCGTTAAGTATCGCTAATCCACCAGGGGCTCATCAGCACCGATAAAGTGTTAGGTGTAAACAAACGCGGTGTGCGAGTTCATGTTTGATAAAATGCGTTACATTCTTTCCCACGCATTGAATAAAAACTTATAAAAAAGAAATATCTGAAGAAACGAAACAAGCCTTGAGTACCGAGAGCAATTTGAAATATTCTGTACAAGAAGTTCTAATTTCAGCATTTAGAAAAACAACATGAAAATCATGGTAGTTTTAAATAGAGAGAAGAAACACTTAATCTCTAAAGTTGTTCTTTTTTAAAAACTACTGTTTGCTGTAAAAACCAATAACTCTAATATTATTCTATGAGTCGGGTTCCCTAACCACCAGGCCATTAGCAAGGAAACAAGACAAGTTGCCGTCATGAGAAATTTGAATACATTTTTAATTTGCAAGATTAATTCACCGTAAGTTAAGTCGATAAAAAAATAACGGTGCACATAAATAATGCTAGCACTTAACAATATTGCAAACTTACGAACCCAAAGTGTTTTTAAAAGTTATGTTGGTCAAGAATATAAAATAAAGTTTAACCTGTCTAAACAGTCTTTTCCATTTACCATAATAAACGACAAACGTGAGATTTATTTCTGCTAGCATTTTTTTCTCTTACTAACAGCTTTTAAAAAAATATCAATAATATTAGCCCTAAAATATAAGATGCTGAAAAATATTAATCATTGTCGTCTTAAAACTAATGTTGCTATTGCATTCCTACAGCACGTTTAGAGGTGCTGGTTAATTAAAATATTTGTGTGCGTGTTTGTAGCAATTCACAATAGCAAAGAAGAAAATATTTCACGCCTTTGTTTCTTCTGCATTTCTTCTCCCCATCAAAAGCTTCCGGCAATTGTCAGAGGTATGAAAACAAATACATTGCTTTTTCAGACGTCTTTTAAACGAACCATAAACATATTTTCAGTCATTTGTTTCAATGTACAACGATCGCTACAATGAAATAAAAATTACATTTTAAAAACGTGCTGCCATCTAGTAGCCAAATAGTGAACAACTATACAACTAAGTGAACTCCAAACTCGTTTATTGCTTGTTAAATTACTTGCAAGATAATACATTATTTAATACGTATATCCTAGTTACTAATATTTAATAACTTGTATTGGTATTCTGCAAAATTAATAACAGTAAAAGCATTGTCCTTGACGTGGACTCGGAGTTTATTGATAGTGAGACATCCAATAATTACAAAGTTTGTATCATAATTCTCATGTTGAAAGAGTCTAGATTCACTATTACTGTCTATCAATGAAATATCTGTGGTAAATAAGACATTAGAAACTGTCTGGAATAATTCTGAATAGAAACTTGAAACGTGCAAGTAACTAAAAAATGGTCAGTATGATTTGAGGAAGGGAAGATACGTTTTACAAATACCTTGCTGAAGGAACAGAAACACACCCAGTTTAGTTGTTGTGTAGGAATAATTTTGATGTGTAGGGGAAAAAAGGTGTGTGCGTGGGGGGCAAGACTTAAACGTGAACACTGAATAAAATTATATCATATATATATATATAGAATACTTAGTTCTGGTATAAAATGGCCGACAAGGATATGAAATATATTTTAAAAAAGTTTTTATGAGTAAAGAGGTTAATATTACTTCTGTACAAGATTTCTGTTATGACTAATTTAATTGAAGGTACATGGAGCAGTACCACAGAAAGAATACTGACTATAATTCTAAACTTACTAAGTTTATCTACACAAAATGTAACAAGGTTTTATTAAAATCTCTAAGTGTGTTTTACACAAAAATCAGGTTCCATTTATATGAAATTTGGCAAACTTTAAGTAACTAGTAAAATAAGAGATATTACCTTAGTTTAAAATATTCAATTGTACAAATAAAACAAATTCAATTTCTAATTAGATTTTGACATTAACACAATTTTATCGTTATAACTTTAACTGTAGTTTTTCCGTTTTCCTGATATTTGTTTGACAATGATGAGTTAATGGGCTTTAGCTGAGATATACCTAACTGTGCAAGTTAAAATACATGTACGAAAGGCCAAATGAAAGTATGTTTAATTCATGTTATCTTATTTTGTGTTATAAGTGCTTGCTAAAACAATTTTTTATTTTTGAGAACTTTTAATTTAAATCAGACATTTCAAAAATTCACTAAAAGAGCTTAAGTATTAACACTGTTATCTATCTGTCAATTCTTACATACGTATTTTCCAAATATTACCAACAATTAATTTGCTTGATAACTATGAATAGTAGCATTAATCTTACAGTTTTAATTACAATATTGCCATTAATGTATTATCAATCTTAGATTTTTGAAATCTTAAATCATATTGACAGGATACAAAATATAATCATATGTACATTTATGTAGGGGGTAGGAAAATTTTGTAATGCTTTCAAAGTTAATATTGATACAACTATAAAACAATGACATCTCTTAAATGTCTGTGTAAACATTAAAATTTCTCAGTATGAGTCATCTGCCTCACTCCGAAATTTACAGCTCTATTCAGAATGTTAAAAAAGTTGTGCCTGTTTGTTTGTTTTGAATTTCGCGCAAAGCTACACGAGGGCTATCTGCGCTAGCCGTCCCTAATTTAGCATTGTAAGACTAGAGGGATAGCAGCTAGTCATCACCACCCACTGCCAACTCTTGGGCTACTCTTTTACCAATGAATAGTGGGTTTGACCGTCACATTATAATGCCCCCATGGCTGAAAGGGCGAGCATGTTTGGTGTGACGGGGATTCGAACCCGCAACCCCCAGATTGCGAGTCAAGCACCCTAACCACCTGGCCATGCTGGGCCCTAAAAAGTTGTGAACATCATATAAATCATCCATCTTTAATGAGAGAACTGGAGGATCCAATTTTTTACACTTCATCCAAGTTGTGAAAATTATTTTCTATGGCTTACTTTCATCTAGATTTCTGTAACTCAAGCTCATACTGTTGCATGATGCATGAGACTACTCTATAAGTTTATCTTTTCTTTTTCTACATCAGGCCAAACTTTGTTTTGAGTGCATTTTACTTACACTTACAAGTATTATCATCACAATTGAAGACTCATTTTTCATTAAAAAATAAGTACAGTTCTCAAATGATTCTGACATACAGATTTGTATATCATTTTTTTTAACATTCGTAGCATAGGACAGTGTTCCACATCTGTCATCAATTTTTCATAGCCTAATAATTGGGGAATTCATATTATTAAAGTTCCCTTCCTAATTAACATACAATCTGCATAACATTGTGAATTCTGTTAATCACAAAAAAAAACTGCAATGACATAATTTCAAATTAAAAGAAAAATAAACTTAATTAAACAAATTTTTGTATACGTATGTTTGGAAATCCTGATGCATGCTTGTTTTTCGAAAGAATGACTACCTGATAAACAAATGCATTTGATGGATAGGTATTTCATCACCTTGGTATACAAGATGGTCACAAAAAGAATAATTTTAATTAATTATTTTGTCAAAGTGGTGACATTGTATCATTAGAAGGTTTAATGGTGAATCTTTTTAACGACTGAATAACCTATAATCCATTTATCACTATGTTTGCAAAAACCATTAAAAATTTGCTTTAGATTTTTTGTGCAAAGATACACAAGGGCTAACTGTGCATAGCCATCCCTACTCTAAAAATTATTGATGAGAAGGCAGTAAGCCAACAGTACCCATCAATGACTCTTGGGATATTGTCTGACCATATAATGGGATATTACTATCAACCTTATAGCATCCATGACTTCAAAGTATAGAATTTGTTTTTGCACCAATGGGATGCAAACCCTTAGATTCCTAGTCTGGACATGCTAACCAGTAGAGCATGCCCAGCCAAAATCTAGTGCATAGCCTCTTACTGCAGCAATGCCAGTAGATTCACAGTCTAAGCATGCTAAGCAATAAGTCATGTTTAGTCTTACTAATATCTTAAAAAAACAACAACTACAAAGACTGTCAACAAGTTTTAAACTCAGCATATAATTAATTCTAAGTTAGAGATATTGCAATGGAAAGTTTTGTGCTCCAGAATCTGAAAATCACAATATACTAGCTTAATTCGATTGGGAGCAAGGTATGTATTGTTACTAAAATATATTCAGTTGAATTATAGAAGCTGTATGGAAAGTTTTCCTATAGAAAATCTTATTTAATAAACAGTGTTAAAAGTAACTATATGAAAAGTTAGTAACGACAAGAAATAAATACCTATTTTAACAAAGAAAATGTCAGTCTAGAAAAACTTTTATTTATGAACCACTGTAGATTTATTTAATACCTAGAGGGGCATTCTCACCTTTGGATCATCTGGAGGATCATACTGCACTATCCAATCAACTGCTGGAATATCAAGACCTCTAGCAGCCACATCAGTACAAAGCAAAATTCCCGACTCCGCGTTGCAAAACTGGAAAAATGTTGTTGTTCGTTTTGTCTGTTTTTGTTTTCCCTATACATAAAGCAAGTACCTTGTGTTAATATTGTTGAAAAAGATAAATGACTGATTAATTCACAAAGCCATAAATTATAACTTGTTACAGACCTCTGTTTTACAAAATATAATGTATATCCATAAAAGTTACCACCCATTTCAAAGTGTTTTGGGTAGGCTGAAGTGCTTAACAACCTTAATCAGCTACAGTTTTATACAATTAAACAGTGAAGAAATAGTGTTTATGATTAAAATACAAGTTTCAAAAGTGAATAAGACCCAGTATAATGCTGTTTTAATTCTTTCACTGTATGAAATTTATACGATAAAAACTAAATCATCAAATAACTGTATTTGAATTTGTATATATTTGTTCACAATGTAATATCAATTTAGGTATAAAAAATTCATATAATGTTTACATATCACTAATACAAAAGATCGGTATAAATAAATATCCATTTAAAAGAGTTTTGTTTTACTATATAGTTGTGGAGACTATGAAGTAATCAAAATAAAATACTAAAAAAAATCCCACAGTAGGAAATATAACTGGATAAAAATAACCAAATACATCATCCATTTTACCATTACATATATTAATTCAACCAATCAGAGACTTGTATTTTGATATACTACATTAATTCAACCAATCAGAGACTTATATTTTCATATACTACAAAATCTTGTATTTTGATACTAAATAGAAATATGAAGTTAGAAAAACCTACATGTATACTCATGACTGACAAATCAATATAGTTCAGAAGTTCATGGTGAAACTTGACGGACATACATGAGCTGAAAAACACCATCACTTTCTTCTTTCTATTCTTCTTCAGGAATGTGAAAAGTAGCAAAAACCTTTTTTCTGATGGACAGACGACATAACCCTATAGGCATAAATCAGAAAACTAAATCACTGTGAAATCTAAAAGCTTTGAAATACGTATCTTAAGTTTCCAACTTCTTAAAGGAATTTTTTACATCGTTTCTAAACCAAAGATAGCTAAAGATCAATTACTTGACTTCTTATAAACTGCAGTTTCTATGTTTACCCTAATTTTCTAGAATTACTACGAGTACATAAAAACATTATAATCATGTGTAACAGAGTACATGACAGAGCAGTTAATCAAAAAAATATACAAAAAAATTTTAATTACCTGTTCTAGACCTTCAACTGTTGCCTTTTCTTTAATGTCTTCTATACCAATGCACATTGGTTCCTTCTTCAAAGCCAACTTTATCAGATCGTCTGTCTTTTTGGTTAATGTTGCACTGAACAACATTGTCTGCCTTCTCTCTGAATATCAACAGTAAGAAAATTGTAAATTTTAAAGCAATTACCCGCTTTTAAAGCTGTTTGATATTTATCCAACACTCCATCAAAAAATATTACGCATAAACCGTAACTGAAGTGTAATTTCTGACAAATAATTACAATTCTCTTGATTTAAAATTTCAATTTCAATTCTGCTTCTTTAACTATTTTTTTTTTCTCTAGTGAACTTGCATCTGGATATAGTAGAAATTTTAAAACACTGGTTAAGCAAATGTAAAGTTGGTCTTATTAACACTTATTAACAGGCCAGTACTCCTCCGAGTATTAGACACCAAGTCAATTAAAATGCTGTAAACCTGAAGACTAGGAACATTCCTTGATGATGTCACATTTTTTTTAAGCTTCTAGGTTAATTAGTTTTTTAATAAACTGAGATTACCATTGAAAAGAAGAAAAAAAAAGCAAAAAAAACATTCAATTTCTGATGAAATACTCAGCAAAATGTCGCAAATGGTTGGGAGGGCAAGTTTATGAAGACACTAAGCAATGCTTACTCTTGTGGTATATAAGCATAATATGTTTCCTGACTCCTTGCTGTAACATACAAATTGTTTTACACTTGTCATTCATCTAAGACAGCATCTTTTGTTATCTGGTGGAAAAGATAGTTGCAAGGTTCATGTGTAAAGCTAGAAAGTGGTCTTTTTCCACTAGCAGTCAGTTCAGTGACATATTGAAGTTATGACCTTCCTTAAGATCCATTGGGAATGACCAGTTACGTGCTAGTGCTAGTCACTCTGAGTAAATCTAATATGACTGACTGAAGTAAGTAACATGATGTTTATTTAGTCTGTTATATGATTTCGACTGAACAAGTATGGTAGAAGCTCTCAGTTGGTACAGAATTTTGACTGAGCACAATTCTAGCGAGAGAGGAACAAATTCAGAGCTAATTCTCCAGTAAAGATGAGTGACTATTGTGGCAAGTAAATACACTTTCATTGTGACTGTATTAAAAAAGATAGTTTATTAGGATTCTATATTTGTTTCTATTTCTCACAAGCTCAGTCAGTTAGAGAATACAGAATTATTTTGATGGATCTCCTGTTATTCTGCAAACCTATGTTCCCACTTTTAAAGTAAATCATTGCTATGTGAAAATACCCACCCCTTCTCTTTCAGATTATGTCAAAGTATTCGGTTTATTTTTCAACCTTGTATTTTAAAAACGATATCACTACAATTTCATAATGAAAGGTTTAAATCATCACAGCTTGCTTGTATATTTACATAATAATTTGTTTTACTAGAGACAGTTCTTTATGTCTTGTAAGTAAAGTTATATTCCATTTCTGTATATTTCATTTCTGCTTCAGATATATTAACAGTGTTAATTAATATGTTTAATATATATATGCATATTTCATTTAATTTTTTTTATTATTTTGTTTACACTTATGAGCATTATTTTGAATTTTTACCTTAGTAAATGGAATTAGGAAAATCTAAGCTTTGTAAAACTGGGCTCGAAATTAATGCTAACAAACTAGCTATTACTATTAGGTCATAAAAAATTAATGTTGCGATTTGGAACACTTTCATTAACCACCCCGAAAAAACGTACATCATGTATAATAGTTAAATGAATTGCCTAAATGTCACG
>NW_013666429.1:210075-221756 GCF_000517525.1 Limulus polyphemus
CCAACATGTTGGAATTGATATTGATGCTCTGAAAACACTTGTTGAGACTAACTCAAGGAAACACACTCGTGAAATGTCCCTGAAATTGCATGTCTCTCATGAAACAATATGTAAACATCTAAGAAATGTGGGAAAACTCCTTGATGAAGGTGTTTGGGTGCCTCACGAACTCTTTGATGATCATTGTTTCCAACGTGTGAACGTTGCTTCATCTCTTCTGGTGAGTGAAGTGCGTGAACCATTTTTGGACAGAAGTGTCACTGGTGATGAAAAATGGATTCTCTATGCGAATATTAAGCACCAAAAACAATGGCTTAGTCCTAGACAAAAACCACTTCTGACTCCCAAACCTGGACTTCATCTGCAGGAAGTGATGCTTTGCATTTAGTGGGACATCAAAGGAGTAATTCATTTCGAACTCCTCAATCCACAGCAAACTGTCAATGCAGAGATCTATAGTCAGCAATTGGAACGTTTAAATCAAAGCCCTTCATCAGAAATGCCCTTCACTCATCAATCAGAAAGGTGTTCTTCTTCTCAACGACAATGCACGTCCACATATGGCACATTTGATGCAACACAAGATTATGGAACTGTGTTGGAAAGTTCTCCCCCACCTACCATATTCTCCAGATATGGCACCATCAGATTACCATCTTTTGCATTCACTGCAACATCATCTTTATGGAAAAATGTATGCAAGTGTGGAAGATGTTAAAGAGGACATTAACATGTTTTGTGCTTCAAAGCCAAGGGATTTCTTTAATCAGGGAATTAACAACCTGATTGTAAGATGGAAAAGCGTCATCGATAAGAATGGAGACTATTTCATTTAAAAATTTTTTTTTTTGATATATAACAACCTAATAGTTGACAACCTATTAGCTGATGTTGCAGTTTAGCCAGTAAAACTTAGAAGGTGTATGAAAAAATTCTTAGTACACATTTTTGAAGGAAGATTGCAGATTCTACCTGTTGAGTATAAATACACTAGTTATACATGCATTTCAGTCATTTATATTACAAGACTTTCAGTTTAGAGAGTTATTGTAATTGTGATGCATGGCATACCCAGGCAAAATGGCAACAGGAATAGGAAGATCTATGCTTTACCTCTTCTGATTGGTGGACCCACTGGCTAAACTTACACTGCACACCATCTAACCTTTGCAGTGTAAGTTTAGCCAGCAGCATATTCAGAAATAATTGTGTCCAAATGGTTGCTCATTGAAGGTATTAATAAAATGGAAATCACATAAATTGCAGATGTTTTTTTTCCCCACATTCCTTTCAATTTCTAGATGATTAATACAAACGTTAGGCTTCTTGGCTTCTACTTGTTTTTCAGGATTTTGGCATTTATACTGTAAATTATATTGTAAATTTTAATACTGTTTTACTGTAGGGTCGTTATCAGCTGTGGAAAACTGTAGATTTTGTAGATCTAGTCATTAGATACACCAGTTTCCACCCAAATCGGGCATTTTTCAAGACTTGAAAAATATTTAAAATAAAAAAATATTACATGTAATTATAATGAGTTTTGCTATTCAAAAATATTTGAAAACATGACAGGAGATTTATATATATATTACAGTTTCATACATGAAATAATTACAATAATAGTTACAGTTAATTTTAGAAGAGAATAATGTTGTTGCTAATAGCAGTGCTGAATTTGATAGTTAAGGTCAATGTCTGTAGCCTAGAAGTATCTTATGAGATAATTATAGTATTTTGGCACTTGTGTATAAAGTTAAAATCATAAATAATATTCAACGTTAAAACTGGTACACAATTAAAAACATTTTATTTAGGCCTATCTATGGCCTTCAAAAAGTTGACGACTCTACATATTTTGACGTTAAAACGTCATCCTCAGGAGTGAATTACAAGACAATTGCTAAATTATTTATAACTTGTTAGTAGGTCATTGACCTGTATGTTATTTTTCATACATTCATGTTAAACCATTCAAAGGAGATCAATCCACATTCTTACAGAAATATTCGCCAAGCCTTCATCTCTATTTAATACTACATGATTTTTTGTTTTATTATTTCTAACGATGAGGATGACGTTGTAACGTTGAAACATGTAGAGTCATCAACTTTTTGAAGGCCATAGATAGGCCTAAATAAAATGTTTTTAACTGTGTACCAGTTTAACGTTGAATATCATCTATGATTTTATCTTATGAGATGTTATTGGGATTACACACAAAAGTATACCAATAATAGTGAGGACATAAATCAATGAACTCTAATCTAATAATTAAAAATTAGCTACATTACGTACTCCTAAACAGACTAGTATATTAAATTAGCTACATTATTTACTAAGTTACCTGTTAGTTCTCTGTAGGTAGTTTACTCTGGTCAGAAATTATTAATAAATAAACTTCACGACATTCTAATTTGAACCAGAAAAATATAGAAGCTCACTAAAACAGTTAAAATATTATCATTTCATTACAAAACATCCAGCTTCACATTCAAACTTAATACAAGTACTATTATTCTCATCACAATGCAAATTACAATATTTTTTCATTGACTATAAAATGCTTTGCCTTGATTAGAAAAAACATTATCGTAGTTGCAAACTAAATAAAAACAGAGAAATATACCAAAAAATTAAATATCGTTTCTAATTAAGTTCATTTCTGGTGATTTTGTTTCTGTTGTTAAGTCTAAAGTAGCAAAATAAACTACTTTCACTGTGTTCATCACAGGAATCAAACTCCCCTTTTAACATTACAAGCCATCAAGCTTATCACTGAGCCACTGGGAGGAGCTCATTTTTATTAAAGTCAGTCATGTGATTAAAGTAAAATTTCTAATGATCTAATTAGTAATGAAAAAGATATGTTTAAACCTTCAGGTGGATCTGAATAATGAAAGAACTACACTAATACTAAAAGAATTAAATTATTTACTTATTTAAATTCATTCATGATGTATGGTAACCAAACTGGTGAAGCATCACATCATATACCTATCAGTCTAAAGAATCATGCTTTGCCAGCTTGATTGTTATACACCAAAAGACCTGATGTCTCCTAAACAACTCATGTGAATGGTGTTTTAAGTATGAGTTTATGTTGTAGCTCAGCAGCTTACAGACCAAGTGTGGTTAAAATGTTATTTTACTATTCTTACTAGATACCCATACTGAGTTACTCACAACTTGTTATCAGTCTCACGTGCTAACCAATTATCCTTTAATAAACAATTTCTGTACAGGGAACTACAGTAAATTTAAAAACCCTAAAGATTTACACCACATTGAAGAAGAAAATAAAACTTACTCGGTAAAATTTTAATGATTTGTTTCAATTCTTCTTCAAATCCAATGTCAAGGATTCTGTCTGCTTCATCAATGATAAGACACTGAAGATTTTTATACAAGAACTTGGGTGTGTTCTGTCAAAAAAGTAAAATCAAGAATGACAAACATAAAATTAACACTTTAATTATTTGTTTTTTAAATGCAAAGTAGCACAATGGTGTATTTGTGCTGTACCCACTGCCTAGATGGAACCCTAAGTTTTATTGTTATAAATAAGTCCTAAATTTACTGCTGAGCCATCGAAGGGCAACACTTTAATTACCAAAAACAAGTACTACGGAACAGCTACTATTACAACTAATACAGTGTAGAATTTTCAATTGAAACACATGAAGAACTGAAAAAAAAAAGACCTAAAAGAGAACAATGTGAAACTATTTTTTTACTTCTATAAGCTAAGAATCAACTTTGCTATAGAAACAGAGAAACAAAACAGCCTACTGTTTCTTGACATACTCATCAGCAGACAGAAAGGAAAAATCATTATAAGTGTATACAAAAAACCTACCCACACAGAGAGATACCTACACTTCCAGTCCTATCATCCAACTTTGGTAACATGTGGTATAATCCAATGCCTGAACAACAGAGCTGAAAACATCTACAATAAAATATCCATCAAAACAGAATGCTAAAACTTCATAAAGTGTTTTAAACAGGATGGCTAAACTTTTACCTTCATCAATAATTCCCTAAAAAGAAAAAAAGACCACAACAGAAAGAAAAGATAAGGAGAACACTACTACTACTGTTTTCCTCCCCTACATGCAAAACTTAAGTGAAAAACTTATATTGTATAATGTAGAAGTTCAACATAGATGGCGGCTGAAAATCTTATAAAACAATGAGTAAAACAAAACAGAAACCTTCTAACAAGAAACATTAAAACAACCTATGAAGTTCCATGTTCCTGTAACAAAAAATACATTGGAGAAATGGGAAGACAACTCAGGACAAGAATAAAAGAACACAAAGACAGCACAAGACTAATGAAAACACAGAATTCAGCCATTGTGGAACATACTATGTCAACTGCACACAAAAAAGACTGGGACAAAACTAAGTCAGACAAATTTTTCGAAAACAAGAAAAATAATGGAATATTTCTATATCAACACAATAAAACCTTTACAGAGACTTGGGCCTATAAATCAGTAGCTTATGGCTACCATTGGTTGAATCCAAACTCAGTTGTCCCACCAATCAGGACCAGAAAAAACAATCAATCAGGAGACCCATCTCAATCCACCTGGATACTATATAAGACCTGCAGTAGATTGCACAAACTGACCTGGGGACAAAAGACTTTTAAAACGTCACCCTCTACACTTGAGTTGCACAAGTAGTTTGTACAGACAAAAATATATTTCTACAAGTGTTTCTCTAATAGGTAGTTGCTGCCCATTTACCAGTCAACTCAATATGGATACTCTACATAAAACTATTTATTAAAGAATACTTTTATGCACTTTCATTCTGCAACATTCCCTATGTAATAAATCGAGATACACAAAAACTGTGATTTAATAATGATTGTACTTTTCAAAACAGAGCCTATATGAATAAAGTATATTACTTATCTCTTGAAGATATTCACCTTTTATGTTTACTAACCCTGTATCTTTCTTACAGTGTTACTTCTTAAAGATCTTAATATACTTATACTCTTCATATTTCTTTAAAATAAGTTAAACTATAAAACTGCTGAATTATTTTTATTAAACATATTTTCATTGAACACATATGGATAATAGTTCATTACACATGATTTATTAACCAACAAAAAAATGTTAATTTGATGAATAGTACCTGTAAATATCCCACTAATCTTCCTACAGAGTTTGGTTATATGTAAAGCTCTTTAAAAACATTCATGTAACAAACATAGAAAGTATCATATTTAGTACCTTTATATAGCTTAGTATCTCGCAAATAAAATTCAAGTGACCATCCAAAGAAGTTCCATCAAATGTAGGCTTACAGTACTTGAAGATGATCTAATAACTTACAAAGAAAATTTTAGTAACCAGCCAAGGAAATTCAATCAAACGTACAGTGTTTGTAGAATGTTATCGAGAGTGTTCTACCAGATTTATGGTATCTGTAAAAAATTTACAGTATCCAAACAGATGTAATATAGCTTCCGAGGCAATAACTTACAAACAGTGCTCTGAGAGGTGTATAATACCTGTAAGTGGTCCAGTAACCGACCAGGGGTAGCTATCAGAATGTTGACGCCTTTGCTAAGTTTCTGAGCCTCTGACTGCCTGTTCGTGCCTCCCATCACTAGGCCATATGTGTGATAATGATGTTTAAGTAGTTCTTTCAAAACGCCAAAACTCTGCATGGACAATTCTCTTGTAGGTGATATAACAATTACCCCTGTTCCATTACGAGGCATGAATTTTAGCTTGTAGATCAATTCAATAGCAGGTATCAAAAATGCTAGAGTCTTGCCACTGCCTGTCTTAGCAGCACCTACAAGGTCTCTAAATTAAAAAAGTCACAGTTTAATCACAATATACTGTATAGTGTGGTTAGTCAATATTCATAACATTTGTTGTGAATACATTTCATCTCAAACACTATATACATTATTTGTTTCATAAGTAATTCTGAAACTCAAATTATCTTCTCAAATTGTAAGCCAAATTTCATAAAAAAAAATTCTAAAAATGACCACACTGTTTACTGTACCATCTAACACCACAACTAATCATTTACAAAAATACATCCGTATTTTAATTGTTTTCAAGCAATGCTGAATATGTAGCTCCGACCATAAAGTTTTATTATTTCGTGTAAACATGTCCAACAAAATCATGATAGAATATAAGTGGTCATTACAAGAAATTTATATGGCAAACTTTCTAATAATATTAAAATGAATAAAACTTTATCCAAACATTATGAGATTAGATTTCATAAGGGTAGTTTCAAGTGATTAGGTTTTACTTCACAAGTGAATATTGAAGGTAGTTTCTAATGATTAAATATTATATTAAAACTAAAGTTTCATAAGGGTAGTTTCAAGTGATTAGGTATTACTTCACAAGTGAATATTGAAGGTAGTTTCTAATGATTAAATATTATATTAAAACTAAAGTTTCATAAGGGTAGTTTCAAGTGATTTGGTATTACTTCACAATTCCACTTTCTGGACAGTTTCTAATGATTAAATATTATATCACAGTTTGATATTTAGTGTATGTATAAAAGATTTTATATTTCAAGGTACACAAACTTTCAGTAATTAGTAAAAACTACTGTTTACAACTTTAGAAATATTATGGGAAAATACTAACTGGTAGAGTTAAATGCAAGTTCGTAAAATAATTAAAACTCATGGTGGCAGATGTATGTAATTTACACCTACTCTTGTCAATAATAACTTGTTTAGTTGCACACTTTAAAAAAACCAATATAAATATAAGAAATGCTCTAAGGTAAAATTATAATACAAAAACTAATTACCTTCCTTCTAAAAGATGAGGAATGGCTTTTGCTTGAATCTCTGTCATATTTGTAAAGCCCATATCAGCTATGCCTTTTAGTGTGAACTCAGACACTTTATTCTCAAGGGAAGCAAAAGATGTATCAGTAAGAATTCCCATACTTGTACCTGGCACTAAAGAAATATTCAAGTTATCATGAAATTAATAATCAAACAAGATATATGTTACACTAATATTATAGAAGTTTAAATATTTAGAAATATATTAAAAATGTGATATTCAGGCTCGGTGATTTTCAAAATGTGTGTATGAAATACCAAAATATGAAGGTACTAAGTGTATGTTTGTAAGTGAGTAAAATGAACACTGCAATATTGGCTGATCTCTAGATTATCACTGTTACAGCTCTTGTGACTACTGGAACATAAAAATAATACATATCTATTTCAGTCTACCCAGGTATGACCTACACCACAGAGGAATGATTACACAGAAGAATTATCTATGGTTCTGTGATCTAAGTTTGTGAACAAGAATGTTAATTAACTGCAGATCATCTGCATTAAACATTTAAAACAATGTACACGAATATAATTGAATAACTATATATCATTCTTCTACCTACGTAATAGTAAATTATATCAGTTTTCAACTGCTATTGTACTAATACAAAATGGGCCTCATAATGCTGTATCTCATGATTGGTGAATACCTATCAGGTGTCAAGTACACGTCAGCATATATCATATTTCAAGATTTAAGCAAAAATAATAGTTCTAACTCAATTTGAAAAGAGTTTTAACAATAACTATTTTAAAATATACACTTTGTCATTATGTGACATGTATATATATAGTTATTCACAAAGAAATGCACAGGCCAGGAAATCCATTTTTAGGGTAAGGCCATTTAGCTTTCAATTTTCTTTCATTTTCAAGGGTACCAAGGCCAACAGCTAGGGCACCAAGGCCAAAACAAAATTCACTGGAGGGCACTAAAGCCACAGTACACATTAATGTTAATGGAATAGAAATGTGTTTCCCAATTAGTTTAGTAAATATGGCAATAATATTTTTCACTGGGGGCTTGGGAAGCTGGCCTCTCGTTCCAGATTATGTTTATCAGTTAAGTAAGTATTGACTTTAACCAATGAGATTTCTGAAGTAACAGTACATCAGCTTTAAGACTAAAACAAGAGGTATCATGCTGATCTAAGATGCCCTGTGACCTTAATAACATTACTAGTGTTTGTCCCCTTCTGACTTCAAATGACAAATTTTTGTTACCTCTCTCTCTACTTATTAATTTATCTAACTTTGAGAAAGATCAAAGAAAATCCCTGGGAGAAGAAGCATTTTAAAGGTTTTCAGAATTTGACCTCCGGTGACCTTGTGAATCATGGACAAATTTGAGGCATCTCTATTCATTTACTAATTTATCCAACTTTGATAAAGATCAGACTTACACATAAAAGAGAACAAGTGCTTTATAAGATTTCTAGCTTTTGCTCCCTCCTGACCCCAAATGACCTTGGAATTGTTTACAACTTTTATGCACCTCTATCCATTTATTACTTTGTCTAAGTTTGAGAATGATCAGACAAAATCAAAGGCCTAATTTCTACCAACAAACTTCAACCCCAACATGTCTGACTACTTGACCAAGATTGATGAAAATCAGTTTCAAGGTCTCCAAATAGCAGCCCTTTGAAAATCTTGACTGAAAGACAAACAGACAGATAAAAAGATACATTGCCATGATCTAAGGTCAACATTCTATTTACAAACAATACTATTAGTATTTTTTCGTATAATTTCTAACATAGGCTAGTACTGCTAAACAGTAAATTAGGTCAACACTACATGGTCATAACCTATAAATCATGCGTCATCAATTGCATTACGCAACTCACCAATTCTAATTAGGTAACATATAGTAGGACTAAACCTTTGGTGGGTTTGCACATAAAATTTTTCAAGCCAAATTACTGACATATCCTATTTTCCTCCATTTTCTAAACAAGAGGAAATTCTCTTTTAGGCAGGATTAGAGTAAATTAATCTTCGAGATCTTTTTTTTTATTAGCTATATTTTTGTGCACCAACAATACCAAGCATGGGGCACAGGTATACCCAATTTGATTTTATTACTTATCAGGATCTCTACCAGCCTAATATATCAATCAAAAGTGTGTGACCAAAAATTTAATTAAATCTCAAGTTGGTCAAGAGATGGCAGAGCTATGAAATAAAAGTTTGTACTTGAAAAACAAAACAACAACAAACAAACTCAGAGCCATTCTATGAGCTGCTATGCCACAGATAAAAAGAGCATGAATAGTCTCAGTGTTTGGGGCAGAAGGTGGTAGACAAATTTCAATACTGAGAACTAATGAAATAAGGTATGGAATTTTAGAAAGGACTCGCTTCTTGAGAAAAAGGTGAATTCTTGTTTTGAAAAACAAGGAGTATTTACATGTGACAAACTTTAAAGGGTTTGACCTCCCGAGTCCTAAACTTTAATTAGATCTCAAATCAGTCAAGAGATGAAGCTACGAGATAAAAGTTTGTACTTGAAAAAAACAAACTCTGAGCCATTCTATGAGTTGTTATGCCATGGGTAAAAATCAGGAGGTAATCTATATATTTATCAATGAAAAAAAGTTCAAATTTCTGGCACTTGGCTGCAACAGAAAAATGTTTCCTGTTATTTTCTCTCTTAACTCTTGCCTTTTTCGGCATATTTAATGCAAGGAGTATTTGCTGTTGTGCACTTCACTATGACCAGTGTATGTACATGCTGGCTTTTATCATCATGTACTGCTATCATTGTGGATCTTTGTGTAAGCTCTGCAGGTTTGCTGTTTGAGCACCAATTTGAATTGCTTGCTACTACTGAGACCCTGTGGTATGGTATGACTCAACAAACTGCACGAATATTTTACTGCTGATCAAAGCAAAAGCTTCACTCCCTCCACTACATGCATTTTATGTGATATATTATTCGTAACAAGGTAGTTTCTGTAGGTTGTAATTTAGATTATGAGGGCACGACGGCCAAAGAGCTACTGAAGGGTGGCCATCGTGGGCATGGATTTTCTTATTTTCTGAGGGCACCACGGCCATTTTGAAAAAATACGGTGGTAATTACCACCATGAATTTCCTGCCCTTCAACTTTCATTTCTGTACGGCTTTGAGGAGTCTCACTTGTAAATAATGCATTTATAAATTCTTAACATTTTCCAGCCCATTTCAAAGAGTAGATTTATATGCGCAAAGAAACTATAATCCCTTGAAAGTATAATTACTCATGTCTTGTTTTTCACCTGATTTTCTTTTCTGTCTGTAGTTTTATTACTACAGCCTTTCATTGCCACCCATTTATGATGTCAAAGCATGTTGTCTGAACAATTACTAATGAAGCTCGACTTCGAAAATAAGAGCCAATGGTTAAAAAAAATAATGGATACAAGAAATTCTAATCTACCTGTGTAAATATAGAGTAAATAAAGTGGTTTGAGCAGGTATTTGTGGTTTCTTGAAATACTGGCTAGTTGTGGCTCCTGTAGGTACAAACAAACAATGCTAATGCAAAGTTTACAACACTTAGGATCAAATCACAGATCAGGGAATTTTTTAGTTTCTTTTAGACATTCTTTTGATTTCAGAAAATAGTTTTATGTTAAATTATATTTGTTTGAAAGATACAGAAATGTTCTTCTACAACAAGGCATCAAGTAAGCTTAGTAACATTATTCAAGCACAGTTAGCTACAGCAAAATATTCTGATGACTTAAGTCCATATTTTTGAATCATATTTTTAGTTTATTGTATTCAAATAACACACACAAATAAAAGAACTCAGTGTTTATTGAAATAAAACTATATTAATTAAATATAAATTGAGCTCACCAAGAATACTGTTAGCAAAAATTACAATGCCTAGTCTGACAAAGATAACCATGATGCCATTTTGAAAGGTGAGGGCCTCATTCACTGATTAATATTAGGAATTGATGATTACTTCAATCACCAAAAGGTTAAAAGGTTTTAAAAGAAATGTGTTAATGAATATTAATCAGGTTGAAACTAATTAAATATGTAAAATGAAACTTTCTGATTAACAGGCAGAAATTATATGACAGTTCTAAAAACAGAAACCAGAAGCTATTTAGCAAACTTTTAGTGAAGTTTATACAATATGGATAAGTATTTCGACTGTGAGAAGGAAAAAAAATCATAGTACATCAGTCAAACTCCTCCACTCCTGAAAAGGTTAGGTTAATTTGCTTACAAAATCTGTTCAAATTGTACGTAATTTTTCATTTGCAAAGTTTTGTTAAAACGTACTGGATAAGTTTCTTTTTAATTATGTTTTCACGAAAATACTATGAAATTCTAAAATTCTAAGACAAAGTTATGCAAAAGAGGGTTCATTAAACAAATGTAATGTTTATAAAAAGAATCCAAAACATTTATTGAAATTTTTCAAAGATATAGAAACAATTACAAGATGGTCAACACATTTTACTGAGAAAAAATGTGTGTAAATACTCATTTATACAGTCATGTCATTCTGATTTCTTCAGGGCAAAAAAAAACTCCAACTATCACTTTAGTTTTGCATGATTTATATTTATGAATGAACATCTAACAAGTATGGAAGGATGACTGGATAGCACCTGTTCAATTAATTGCCTTTATCCACCTTTATTTCCAGCTGAAAAATGTATGATGTCAAAATCAGAAATAATATTCAACGTTAAACTGGTACACAATTAAAAACATTTTATTTAGGCCTATCTATGGCCTTCAAAAAGTTGACGACTCTACATATTTCGATGTTACAACGTCATCCTCAGGAATGTAATGTTG
>NW_013666429.1:221777-228538 GCF_000517525.1 Limulus polyphemus
CAAGTGCCAGAATACTATAAGAATTTATGATGTCATACTGAACCTGCACCTTTTCTACTAATCTTGTGATTGGTCTGAATTAGAATTCTTCTTTACATAAAGCACATCTTTCATTGTGTATTGGAAACTGCTGAGAATACAGTCAACTCTTACATTAATAAAAACAACCTTTTACACCCTGATGAAATCAAACAGTTAAAGCTCAGTTGTTGCTCGGCAACAACAAAAAAAACATGTATAAGGATATGATGTCAAACTAATGCTAATTTTTACAAACAACGTGCCAAATATAACTATAAAACAAATGATTGGATAAGCCAGATAAATCTTTATTCGTGTGAAGGGTAAAACTGCCCCTCCTGCCCTGTATCACAAATGTTTTGAAGTAAACCTTAATGAAACCCCTGAAATGTAGATATTTAAAAGTTTTGACTGAAACTTACAAAGGTTTTCTTCTGTTGAGGGACCCTCCTCACTGATGGTTTTATCATCACATTCAATTTCACTTGCATCTTTTCCTGAGAAAAATAATACAACAATTCTAACAAGCAACCAAACAAACACTGAGTTTCTATAAACATATTTCCAAGGACTCATTACTAAATATGGAACAAATTCCTTGACTTCATTCTGACTTATCTAGACCACCTCTTGTTACTAGCTAAATAATTAGAGTTCACAGGATTATAAAAAAAAGACATAAATTATGAAGAAAGTTAAACCTAAAATATCATATACAGTTTTTAATCATTTATAGCTTCTGAAAATGTATTTAAAAATGAAACTTTCAAGACATTTTAAAGCCAAGATAGTATATTTATACAGTAAAAACATATTCTTGCAAAGTTTTTATTTTCAATAATTCCTAGTTCTAGGTCTATAATGTAATATTACATGAAAACGAAATTAAACAGAAAAATCCTTGCATGATAAAACACTAACTGTTTAATGTCTTAAATGTCTCAATATTTTCATGTTCAAAGGCAAACAAGAAAGACAATTACCATTTTCAGAGCCCTCTTCTTTACAACCATCATTTTCAACTTCACTGTATGTAGAATTTCTGTTGTCTTTTTTCTGCTTTTGCTCGAGTTTTGCAACTTTCTTTGTTTTTTCTGTTTTGAAAACAATAACCAATTCACAAAATAGAATACAAAACTACATAAACATAAATGAATAATGCAGCTGAAATAACAATATCAAATGATAAGCTAATGCAGCTGAAATAACAATATCAAATAGTAAGCTAATGCAGCTGAAATAACAATATCAAATAGCAAGCTAACGCAAAAAATTTGTCAGATTTTCTTACACCTAAATATAAATCTTCCCTTCCTTCAATCCATTTATTGTTTCTAAAGTTCCTCTGAGATTTTAACAATTACAATGAGATACTCAAGAGTGGTAAAAGTTCCCACCATATAAAGAAAAATAGGCTTGAGTTCCTCTGTAACAAGTAGATAATGCAGTACTGACTGTAAACCGTACAGTTACAGCTAAGATTCCAAGTATTTCCAGTGTTCCACACATTTTTACAGTTGCAAGAAAAACATCCTCTTTCAAAGATAAGGGCAAAAAAAATCAGTATAGTAGTCTTATTAAGAGGTTATAAAGACATTTGCATACCAGGTCTACCAACCCTTTGACCTGCTGTATACAGACTGTTATCATGTATAACCAAACCAGTCAAGCCATGGACAAACTGCCACACACTTATGTGAGACAGACATTTTGATGTTATTCATATTGTGATCAATAATATTACCATGTAGTGTTTCATTATGTCAGATGGTTAAAAAAAAAAAATACATTGTATTTTAGGATGCCCTACATCAACATGCCCAATGTCTACCAGGCAGGAATTTGGAAAACCAGCAACAAAACACAGCAGATGGTACTTTCTGGACCAAGGTGGACAAATCCTAGATGCCAATCTGGAGAGCAGTTCCTGAGGTTTGTATAGTCTTTAGGGAGATAATCAATTGCATCTGCAAAAGACACTGTCCCAACTGAAACAGAAGCAAAGCAATTGTGCATCTCTTTGAAAGTGCAAATGTCATGTGCAGCAGAAAGACACTGAGAACATTGCAGATACAAATGTAACAAATAACATAATATCACAAAAACAATGTGAACACTGATATAAGCAATGTGGATGTTTGAGGTCAAGAACTCAAAAGAATAAACCTTTATTAACAACTTTTTCACTAAGTCCAGATTGTAGGTTTAACTGTACTTATTCTAGACATAATAAATGTATTGAATCCTGATTATCCAAGACAGATATGAATGTGTAGTTCTAATTATCTGAAAAAGACATGAATGTGTAGCTTTAATTCTCCAAGAAATATTAACCAGCCATTAGTTTTATCATTCATGATTAATATAAAGGTTTTGTCCTTACCACTCATAACTGATACGAATTTGTATTTTACTTATTTATTATAGACAAAAACATGATATTCGATTAGTGAAATTAAATAAAAAAAAATAGTGGCATGATAAAACACTCACATGCTTGGATGTGGTCACTATTTTCATGTTCAAAAGCAAATAAATGACTGTTACCATTTTCAGAGTCCTCTTCTTTACAATCATCATTTTCAACTTTGAGATCTGAAGAATTTCTATCGTCTTCTTTCTGTTTTTTCTCTAGTTTTACAACTTTCTTTCTTTTCTCTGTTGTGAATACAATTATTAATTACTAATTCATAAAAAATACAAAACTACATAAGCATTGTAACAAATTTATTATTATATAGTTATTTTAATATCAACATTTGTTTAGATTAAGTTTATATTTAGAAATATGCATAGCTTATAGTGTTAAATATGTATTGCGAAACTCCCATCTAGTCTCCAAAGTTGTAAAAGATTCTCGAGAGTAAGAATCAACAAGCAAGAATGAACATATAGTAATATATATCAAATAATTCAATCACAATTGAGTTTAATTTATCCTATTTTTGTCTGTTAACATTCTACTACACTATGTGCCTGTGCTATTATGTAGGGATGATGCAAATGCCATCCCTACTATTTTGTTTGCATTGTTTTTGAAGGCTTGATTTTATCCATTCCTACATTTACTTCCTTTTTTGAAAAGTTTTTCCTTTACACATACAGCTAATATCTCATGCTACTGTTGAAACATTTTTGCAAATAAACCAAACTGCCTTTGAATGAAACCTGCATGTAATAATGTGTATTGCACCAGCTTATAATGCAATAATATTAGACTATACTCCTCCATCAATAGGAGGGCAACACACTCTACATGCACAGTACTCTCCTTGAAGACACTGTGTATATCAAAAGCTCATTCTTGATGAGGCAAAAAAGAAACATCAAAAGTGAGAAAGCAGGGTAGATGATTCTATGAAGAGGTAAGTATCTATCTCAAAAACATCTTCAGGTAAGAAAAATGTTAACTTCAGAAACACTACTAACCCTCTCCATAAAGGGACTGTTGTAGAGAAAAACATTAAAAAGATGAGTTCCTTTTTGAGTATATAGCAACAGAAAGGGAAAACTCATGATCTTCATCTAAAACATGTGGTAATTCATAAAAGTACTATCAAAAGAATTTCTTGAATGGTGTATAAGCAATGAAAAAGGTGAGAACCAGCCTCTATATTTCAGGATGTCAACAGACCATGTACATGTACTGCAGCTAGGGCAATAAGACAAGCCATACAGTACATACTTACATGACATACAAGAATATGCAGGTACAAGCATGAATCATTCCAGAGCTGTGTTCTGACAAGAGCACAAAACCCATCCAGCTGATCACAACCATCCAGAATAGTCTAATTCTGTATTACACTTTCAGGTATGTACTGCTGTCTATGATGATGACCCCTTCCTACTTCCAATCAAGGGGCACATTCACTCAGTCTCATACCAGTGGGATTATACTGATCCATATCAACCTTCTCAATGTCTTTGTACTAGGGAAGCAAAGGTTTTCCCAATCCACCAGAACAAAATAGGAGCAGTCTGTTGCAAATAGTGTGGGGGGTGTAAGGCAAACATATTATGCCTCCCACAACTGAGAAGAAAATATGTCTTAAGAGAAAGGTGATACACAGAATAGATGGCCAAATGTTTGAATGGAAGATATGTAACAGCTCTGAGAACTAAACAGATGTTCCAGTACAGAAGAGGAAGATGACTAATGAAAAAGGCTAGGAAGAGGTCCATAAGAACCAGAGAAAGAAAAAGAGAATTACTAGGGAAAAGAAAGGAGGTCATCATACAGTCACTCTTTAACTGGCAATTGTATAAACAGATAGACTACCCTTGTAAAGTAAGGTTAAAAAAATGGAAGTGAGATGAAAAACAGTTGGACATCCTGAAGGAAGAGTGATGAATGGACCAAAATTGAGAAATAATCCACTTGCAAAGACAAACTGCAAAGATGAATGGCTGAACAGCGTGATCAAGAAACACTGCAAGACTTGCAAGGGACAGGACAAAAGCTATATGTGAAAGTGAAGCCATGGAACATTATAGTGAAAGATGGACATGCAAAAATGACATCAAATGAGACTTCCAATGTGAAAGAGATAGAGGTTCCAGGATCATGAAAAGGCAAAGGAGCAGAAACCATAATTCAGGTAGCTAAAGAAGAGCAGCGAGATGAACCTGGTAAAGGGTGCTACAAATTAAAGACAGTACCTTGGGAAGAAGTTAAAAAGGAAGATAGGTATACAGAAAGAGGATGAATCAATACAAACTCTGAGAGAATAAAAAAAAGGCCACACAGTCTAGGGATGGTAATCAAAAATATGGAAGCTTGGTGTAGAGGTGTAAACCAAAAATGCATCAATAACAAGACTCCTAAAGTGGGAACACATACACAGTTATACTAGTAGATGTAAGGATCATTCTGTCAGAAGGATTCAGTCTTGGTGAAAAAACTTCACCTTATGAATATGGGTGGGTCGAAGTGAGAATGTCATGACCTTTTTTACCAAGTTACATTCAAAAATTTAATAAAATCCCTTTATTACCAATGTATGTTAATAAATTTAGTATCAAAATCTAGTATATAATTTGAACTTTTATACTATCTAAGCTGTGGTTTCTTAATTTCAAAAGGAAATATTTAAATATATTCTCAATCTTGACTTGTGTGTATCATGTGACATATTGCACTCCGATTTGCCCATTTTAGATTTTCTTTCCACCCTTATATGATTTTCTGAGTTTCCAACTACAAGTCAGAATATAAACTTACAACCTCCGTTTTTCTTGCTTTACCAAGATATAAACAAGATATGTCAAACCTCTATGACATGCCCCTTCCATATCATTCTGTCTTTCAAAAGATATCAATAATTCTCTATGAAGTTTGTATTGGATTATTTGTAACTAACATAAATAGCAGCTTTTTTCTTTACAAGATTCCTTATACAGGTAATTTTGTTTTAGTGCTTGTAAGTAGATATTTAACCTCAGTTTCATTGTTTGCCATCGTAGTGTCCAGCTTGACCAGCCAGAGAATTTTTTGTTCTATTTCTAACTTAGTTGACATCTCTATAAATTATATTAGTGTTAAGAAAGTTAACATTTTCGATAGATATTTACCTCCCTCACATAATAGCGTTTCCAATTCAGTGCTGCCCTCCATATACATAATTTTCTCTTTTCACTACCTTTGAAACTCCCACCTACTATCATGCATTTTTGCATGATATTGCAGTGCTATTGGATGCAAATGAGCATGCAACAACCCTCCACCAATAGCAATGCAACACACCCTCCTAGCATAGCTGACTCCCTCTAAACTGATTGTTTAGTCATCATTTCGAGATTAGGCAAGAAAAAGTGCACCAGAAGTGGGGAGGGAGAGTGGGAAGCATAAGTGGAGATAAGTATCTATTGGAAATACATTTTCAGTGCTGGAAAATGTTAACTTCTGATACCAAACCATACCTCTACTTATATAATAGCTACAATCCCACATTGAAGTGTGGAACGACTGGTGCATAAGTTATTCAGAAGAGCCCCCTTTAGAAAGCACCCAAAGGGAACCCATGGAGTGTGATACACCATACCCTGGAAATGAACAGGGGTACACCTGTTGGAGACTGCAACTCTTCTGGGCCAAGGTACACTCTTCACCCATAGTGAAGGTATGTGTCATTAATTTGGGCAAAAAAAAAGCACAGCCTAGATAGAATCTGATTATGGAACACAGACATGCCAACTGGTGTAGTGTGGTTAGAGCATGTCAGACCATACATTGTGGGTCAATTACAGTCCAAGACCAGGCATTATTGGGTATTTATATTTCTTTACATCCATTCTGAGGTAGAAGGAGGGTCCTGAAGGGAAATGTAACTGCCATTCTGACAATTGAGAGAGTGCTCATGTGTGCTGTACCAACACACATCTAACACCAGGCCACCTGACATATGGACAATGGGGGAAAACATATGTAGTTGGTCAACTCCAGTCCAAAATCATGGTAACATTCCAGTTTCAAATCCAACATTAAACAACAGTAGATATTAACGACATTCAAACAGGTAGTAACATACCAATGTCAAAGACCAACATTAAACAACAATATATATTAACAACATTTTAACAGGTAGTAACATACCAGTGTCAAAGAAAAACATTAAACAACAATAGATATTAAAGACATTTAAACAGGTAGTAACATACCAGTGTCAAAGAAAAACATTAAACAACAGTAGATATTAAAGACATTTAAACAGGTAGTAACACACAAGTGTCAAAGAAAA
>NW_013666429.1:228548-239857 GCF_000517525.1 Limulus polyphemus
CGAATGGGGGAAAACATATGTAGTTGGTCAACTCCAGTCCAAAATCATGTAGTGTCTGATATTTTTTATCTGGTCCACAGTAATAGGAGGGCCCCTACCAACCACAAGAATGAGGGCTTATACTGGCTGGTCCTGCACTTATCCAAAACCAAACTGCCCAGGAACCAACATCTAGGCAGCAGGAGAATGGGGAAAAGCTAGCTGGTGAACTTGACTTTTTGGGTCATCTCCAGCCCAAAGCCAAGGGGGCATCGAGAATTTTATGTCTGTTTTGCAGTAGGAGGAGGATCTGCACCATCTACATTAACAGAACACCACCATTCTACTCTCTTCTGAGTGGAATTTGTCACACTCAGGAGGAATCCTCCATGATTCACCACTTCAGCAACTAAGAACTGGTAAGTGGCAAGGACTCCCATACTCTACTTAAAGAAAAATGGGGGATGAAAATATGCTGGGGAACCTGGAAGAGTGCAACAACTTAAGACAGTGCAAAGAGAGACCATGGAAACCCTATATTGAAAAGCACACTAGTCCCAGTTTATTCAAATACGACTTGAGGGATGGGCTGCTATCTTAACACTGCTTTACTCATGATAGTCCATGAGCCATGAATAGGTATGGTCTTGATTGGGCCTTGTTTAGTAAAAAATATATAATACAAGGATACCTATAGCAGTCTTGTGGAACAATCCATATCATCATTGAGCACTAAGAGGCCTGAAATGTCCACACAGTGCAGATTTATGTAAGTATACCCTAGCAGGCACTACATGCTACCTAGTGGGATACTGTAATGTAGAAGACAGCCCTGTAAATGTAAGAGAAAAATATAAGAAACTTACCCAATTAGAGACAGTAAGTTGATTTAAATATGGCAATGGGAGGTAGCCTGTTAAAGCCTACCAAAGAAGAAATGGCCAAATGATGAAGATAATATGAGATGAAAGTATGCAGTGTTGTACATGCCAGCCTGCACAATCTCCTACAATGAAAGTGAGCAGCCACAGAAAGAGTAAGATGTTGAATTTGATGAGAGGTTACATAAAAGAGTTGACATGAATCTAGATCCAATGAAGCATAAGCTAAAACAGATGAGTTGACAAAGCCATCACATGAGGGTAATGAGAGAAGTATCTCGGGTAGAGTAGGTATTCCAAGGAATAAATAGACAGAAGTGTGAGCCTTGAAAAGGGGCGGTGAGGGCCAAATAACATTGACTGCATGGACAGGACAGAGAAGGCGATCAAGATCAGATTGAGAATAAAGGCGAAAAATGGATAAAGGGAAACAGAAGTGAACATGCTGTCTTCTTCACAAGCCATTTTAGGTATAAAAGCATGATCCAGAAAAAAAAAGAATTTAAGAATGATGGAAAAAAATATGGGAAGAATGAATGATATACATGTCAAACATCAATGGCCACAGGCAAAAAGGAGTAAGAAATAGGTTTTAAGTGAAAGATGGTACAAGGAACAAAAGATTAACGAGTCAAGGGAAGAATGGGTAAGGACATGGACAACAACACTGAGGTGCCAATTAAGAAGGACAGCAGGATGGGAAGGACAAAGGTGTTGAAATGAATGGAAGTGCATAGAAAGAACACAAGAGGAGAATACATGACAGTAACATAAAGACTTGAAAGTATTAGAAAGTGTTACCCTGTGGTCAGCAATGGTCAATAGTGACACAC
The DNA here is from genome assembly GCF_000517525.1 of Limulus polyphemus. Taxonomy (NCBI): domain Eukaryota; kingdom Metazoa; phylum Arthropoda; class Merostomata; order Xiphosura; family Limulidae; genus Limulus; species Limulus polyphemus. Next base: position 230,242 of record NW_013666429.1, read on the forward strand.
TTTAGTTGAATAGCCATGTAAAAAGTTCAGATAGAAGACAGATGAACAGGAAGGGGAGAAAGAATGGTGCAATGAACAACTGTGGAAAATGCATCATTTTCTTTGATAGACAAGGAGTGAGAAAGGACAAACTGAATGAGAAAGAAGGAACACTATACATGAAGAGAGTCTGGAAAATCTTGCAAAGGATTGTACAAAACCCACGTGTGAAGTTGGAGAAACGACACTGCCAAATGTGAGATGGAGGAATAAGGTTGAAGGAGTATGGATTGTAATAGAGGTAGAGGTTCAATAGAGGAAACCACAGTTGAGACAACCAATATGAAGTTTTAATAAGGACTTGACACTGAGTGTCCTGAAAGAGGGAAAGAACACAAGGGAGAAGACGAATAGGAGGGTAGGCATATAGAAAATGGTTGGAGCAGTCCTGACTGAATGCATCCACAGCTAGAGCTAATAGATGAGTAACAAGGGACCAGAAAAGAGGAAGACTGGTGTTGAGATGAGTGGCAGATGCATCTATAAGAGGAGTGCCCAGACAAAAGCACAGCCATTTGAACACCAGAGAATCAAGTAAACACTCTGTAGGTAGTACCTTGTCAGGCCTCGAGATACAATCCCCTACAAGACTCAGAGCACTCTGAATGTGACAAGCCATTAGTCATACTTGTAAAGAATAGGCCCAGAAAAGGAGATTGAGAGTGTGGAAAGAGAGAGAAAAAGCAAGACTAAGTTCCAGCCTGGCGATTGATGTAGCAGATAGCAGAGTTGTCAGTATGGATAATAACTAGATGTCTACAAACCATCAAAAGAAAATGATCCAAAGCTTGACATACTGTCAAAAATTCTAAAAGACTGATATGATGGGCCAATTCTTCGTGAGACTACTGACTCAAAATCTCTTGAGAGTCGAGATATGCCCCCATCCTGTCAAAGATGCATCTTTAAAGAGATGGAGATCTGGATGAGGAGGAGGTAGACATACTCCCACAATGGTACTGGCTTTGTCGAGTCATCAGGTGAAGTCACTGAGTATGAAAGGAGAAATATAAATGGCAGAGGACAAGGGATCCCAAGCAAGGTTTCATTGATTGTACAGAGACCCCTGCATATGTCGCACATGAGTATGACTCAAGAAGTTAAGGGGTTCCATGGAAGCCCAAGTCCTCAAAAGAGAGAGAACATCCCACAAAGTGACAGGAGAGGAAAGGGCATTGGAATCTAATCAATCCATGTCCCTCAAACAAAAAGAAGACTAGGCCCTGCTGAGATGCGAATTAAAATTAAAACATCCAAATACACTCCAGTTTGATCAACCAACCCAGACATGCTGCTTCTTGAAAGAGGAGATGAGTATGGCTGTAGGAAGCTTGTTGAAAGGGAGCTAAAAGAAGCCAATCATCCATATAATGGTAAAACCACAGTCCCAACCATGTATGTGCTGAGCAAAATTTTTGACAACCTGACAAAAAATGTATGGAGCTAATGCTAGGCTGAAGAGGAGAGTGTGGAATTGAAAAACATGATCCTGGTGAACAAACCGAAGGTAACATCTGGATGCAGGGAAAATGGGAACGTGAAGATAAGCATCTGGGATATCCATTTCAGTCATCCAAAGACCTAAAGCAAAGGCCCATCTGAGGGTGAGAATATTCTCTATGGTGAAACAAGATAGGTTGATAAATTGATTGAGGCATGAAAGATCTATAACTAGATGCCAATCCCTGTTTTCTTGGGAACTATGAAGAGATAGGAACAAAGGTCTGGAGAAGGATGAAAAACCTGTTTGATAGTGCCTTCCACCAATAAGTTCAACACTACCTTGGATAGACACTGGCAACAAACTGGACCCCTTGGAGGAGGGAAAGAAATGTGAATGGGAGACAAAGGAGTGGTAGAAAAAACAAAGAGTCAAGCCCTCTGACAGTACTTAAAGTACCCAACAATCAGCTGCAAATAGATGCCAAAGAGTCCAATACTCCCCCAAAACATGCTGGAATAAGAAAGGAGCTAGACAAAGGTCTCTGAGATAAGAGGCACGTAAACGCACCTGAGTAAAAAGACGTTCCTGTCTATCAGGTCCCAGCAACAAAGCAACCGTGTATTGAGAGATAAGGCTGAAGAAGATAACCACATTAAAGTAAAAAAGACAAGAGAAGGAGTATCCACTGAATATCCCTCAGGTGAATGGTGGATAACCTCTGAAAGGAGGAGGAAAGATAGTGCAAGAGAGTAGTAAGTGTGAGACAAAGGTACAAGAATTGAGCTGGCAAAAAACAAAGAGAAGATAAAGGATCTGACCTCAAAGCCTAAATAAGGGATTTCAAATTCTATACGTCCATAAAGTTAAATTCAATCCTGTGAAAGGCCAAGGCATGTGAATATATCAAGAGGGAAGGATGAGGCATGCTGGCACCAGCACAAAGATGAGAGAGAAACTGATCAGTGAGGACCTGAGTATCAGGAAAAAAAGGGAAAACATAATAATCAGTAGTTGGGGATGAAAGAAGAAGAGAGGGAGGAGAATCATATGACATAGGAGAAAGGAAAAAATGTAGCAAACATGAGAAATCATATCCAGGTATAAAAGAGGAAGGTCTAGGAGGATCGTTGGCAGTAGAAGTAGAAGTTGTAGTGGAAAAAGGCTGTAAAAATTGTCATCCTCATGAAATGGCTCAACTGGTGAGGGAATATCTGTTCCAGGATCAAAAGAAGGAACAGACCGCATGGAGGACTGCAACTTTTGATGCACAATGACTGACACCTTCTCAACATACAAAGAGGAGCCTGATGCCCTAGTTGATGTTTGTCTCACTTGAATGAAATCTTGTTGGTCAATGTTAGACAAAGTAGCAGTAACATGACCTTGGGAGTTCATAATGTAGAAAGGAAGAATAATTCATCAAATTAAACTTTCCACAAAGTATTGGATGTGAGCAAATAAATAAAAACAAGAACTATTGTTATTGGAAGGGAAAGATAACAAAAAATATTGAAAATGCAAAATGAACTACTATCACAAGTGAAAAAACAAACGTCTGAGCACATGATGTGCCAAATTGAGAAGTGGTGATTGAACAATCAGTATAGGGGGAGCCAGCTGTGCTAGGAGGGTGTGTTGTACTCCTATTGGTGAAGGGTTGTTGTATATTCATTTGCATGCAACAGTGCAGCAATATCATACAGAAACACATGATTGTAGGTGGGAGCTTCAAGGTTAATGGCAAGTGAAAATTGTGCATATAGAGATCAGCACTGAATCAGAAAAAACTATTATGCGAGCAGGGGTAATAAATTGTTAGACAACTAACATTGTCACAATGCCTTGACTGTTGATGGCAAAAGCGTTTATTAGGGACAGATAAGAAAACTGAAATGGATAAAATTAAATAAAAAAAATTTATTGTGATACTTGATATTATAGCAAGTGCACATCATGTGGCATGATTATAACTTGATTATTTGTCTACACAAAGCTTTCCCATTGTGATAAATGAATTTAACATACCGTGAGACAGTCAGTCTAAGTACAGCTGTAAAACAATGAAATGAAATGAAACCAGATTTGAAAAGTCTACTAGCTTTGGCTGTAATAATTGTCTGTTACAATGGGCAGCCATTCTAAAAAACAAAGTTAATTTAGATTTATTTCATACTTTTCAACTTTTAACTTTGCCCTACATTGTTCATTTTGTTGAAGTTAGTGGTAGGGTAGAAAAAATAACATATAAAATATAAAGTTTTACTAAAAAACCCTTTCATATCCATTTAGGAGGTTCTAGACATCATGTAAATTAAATATGAAACTACAAGATAAAAAAAGTATTTTTATCCTTAGCATGAAAATCCTCTTTCACTCAGACTGACTTAGTAAAGCTTCACATATTCACAAACAAATTTTTAGTAAAAATGCTTTTTTTCTTGTTAGCGTAAACTGCTTGACAATGTTTGAATAGTAATCACACGTTAAGTGTCACTCACATGATAAATCTATATAATACCCATTACATAAACAAAAGTTGTGATAATAATCAAACACAAACACCTAATAGTTGTAAATAGTAGCTCCTTCCGTGCATTGGACAAGATCATTATGGTGAAGTAAAGAGACTATGTACAGAACCTGCATTGCTTCAATAAAATGTACCAATGAATAGATGTAAGAGAAGTGTTATTCTGAACAATGGATACTTTCCACATCCATACTGTCCCTCCTTTAACTTTTTGTTATTGATTTTGTAACTGTTTTGTTTTCCTGTTTAATCATTTTTATTTCCATTATTAATTATCTATTTGGCTAATGCCTATAACCAAGGCATATATTTAATTAATCAACAATGTTGTTAAATAAAGGGACTAATAATATTATCTTTGTTGTAACTATTTGTTACAGTTGAAGGTCTGTATTTGTTTTCTAACAGAATTCTTTCTGTTGCTCTGTTCTATTTTACTCTCTATTATTATCTTTATTGGGAATGTTCAATTAATCAATAATTCTATGTTAGAATTATATGACTGTTAACCTGCTTGGAACAGTAACAGTTAAACATAGATTTGCTTAGTTTAAGTCAGTTTCAGTACTTTTAGTTGGTTGCAATAGGCTGCTCTTGCAGTGCAAGTTTGCTTTATGTAGGTATATGAGTATTGCACTTAACATCAAATACCTGTACCTAAACAACATGCTTTTTTTATATTTAAAATATAAAATATGTCTACTGTTCTGTATATCTTTAAACTATATGTGAATATTTTATTTCACTTGTATATGGCTTACCTGAAAATAACACGTTTTTCAATAAAATACAAACTAGTAGTTATGGTGATGTCATCAGTAACTTATGCAATACTATCAAAGGTTCAAACCTTTGTTCGGTAATGTGTTCCAAACCTTCTAAGGTTAAAATGTACTCTTCACTACAGCCCTAGTGTTTAATGCTTTGTATGTAAACCTATACAGTTGTTTATTTTGTTAATCCAAATAATATTAAACTTAATGTCTTAGGATTTTTTGAAAATAAAACATGGAAGGCAGGAAAGAGTGGAGTGGCTCTGCAACTTTAGCTCTGGCTTTGGAGTGGGCTGATCAACCTGACTCAAGTTCTGCTCTGAAACTGGCTCCAGAGCTTGAGCATGGGCAACATTAAAACAAGGTTCAAAAGTTAAGTTTATTGAAGGTTCTTAACCCTTTCCAGATGGGTCACAAGTCAAAAGCAATGTCATCACGTTTGTTGACTCGCATTCAAATTTTATTGAACTACTATTTTATGCATTTACGTCATTACGTTTCGTATTAAACTGTAGAATACAACTCAAATTTTTATATTATACACTATTTAATTTCTTAATTTAAAAGTAAATATATAAAAAAAACACCTCAACATCGATTTTTGTGCGTCACGTGGTATGTTGAATGCAGCACTGGTTCAAGTTAGATATTTGTGATGTCAAAAGACAAAGTCTATAGTTTTGTACAAATTCGGAACTCAAATTACCAATATTGACAAGCTAGAATATAAAATAAGAACCTCTATCTTTTGTATTTGCCGAGATGTCGTTTATTTACTGAATCAAACACAGTGGCCCAGCTAACCTCTTTCCATTTTTGGAAATTCTCCCTTATATACACTTACTTCTGTCTATGACATGTGAATAATCAATCGAAAGCTCAGAATGTCCCCCTAGTGGCTTTCTCAGCCATTTTCATCTCATTCTTTTAATACAAAACTTCAAGGTGGTAAGTTGAGTCTTTAGTCTGCTTGAAATTTCATGTTTTTTTAGACCAAAATACAGCTTGCATGAGTCATCTGACTTGGTGTTAAAAGTTAAGTGGCTACATAGTCTTAAATCTTTTGTAAGTTATTAATGTCTGTATTTTTCTCTAATAGTTGTATTTGCAATCATCTTTTCCATTCTTTCAATTATGGATTAAATATTTCTATCCTGTGGTTGATAGTTTAATTTCATAAACTATGGGATAACTTCTTCCTTTTAACATTTTTCTAGAAATTTTAGGCAATGGATGGTTTTCTATGACTTTATATAGTTTTTTTGCATGTTAATTAATAGATATTTTGTTCATGTGTCATATTTTATGGTCAGAGTTGTAGTCAAAGACATTTCTTTTAGATGGATGTAGAAACTAGTTACTTTTGAAGATGGTTGTTGGTATCTGTAGATCTCAATATTCCTTATTACATAGTCTTTTGGATACTACAGAGCACTGATTTCTTAGCAAGTATTGTAAGGTGATAGAATTTTCTGTTGAGGTTCTACACATAGGACTGTTTTATTTCTTTCCTTATGAGCTTTTGGATATATGGCATAATAAGCTTTAACTTGTAGGCACTGCAAGCAGGAAATTGAACATAATTAGGCCTAGATCTTTAACTACTATTGATGACACTTGTCTTTTTTTTATGTAGTTTAGAATTTGTCATTTCTATTGGTTATAAGCATGTCTTGTAGCAACGTTAGAATTACAGACATTTCTTAAGAAGCTGTATCTCTGGACTTTTTATTTAATATATTCAGTGGATTTCCTCACTTTACAACAAGTCTTACTATAAATAAAACAATTTTTATTGTATTTTGAGACTATGGATAATTTTTCTAATATATTTTATCCCCTTTTTATTATTAATATTTTAAATATGAATTCAACCTGAATAGTTTTGCAAGAACAATGTTGAGATGGACATTATAAATGTTTCTGATGGTTAGTAATGAATTCAATTAAAGGATACAAAACACTAAAATAAATTGCCTAAATTTATTTTAATAATAAGTAAATTTAATTGACATAGAAATGCTGTTAAACTTCTCATTTATTTATTATCGGAAGCAAGAAAGTAAGCACTACTTATATAATATTTATAATCTTATTTTAAAGACAGGAAATAATTTCATATTCAAATAATAGTGAGTTAATGGGTCTTTTGATAAAATATTAAAATCTTTGATAGCCACTTTTCCTTTTGGATATGTCTTTTTTTAAAAGAAAGGAAAGGTAGGAAAACTAGCTCTATTATCTATAACAGAAATCGTAGACTGGTTTTCTTCACAAGAATAAAAATTAAGACTTGGATGTGTTGCTGATTCCTAATAGTTCAAAATTTATGCGGGCCCGGCATGGCCAGGTGGTTAGGGTGCTTGACTTGCAATCTGTGGGTCATAGGTTCTAGTCCCCATAACACCAAACATGCTCGCCTTTTCAGCCATGGTGGCATTATAATGTTATGGTCAATCCCACTATTTGTTGGTAAAAGAGTAGCCCAAGAGTTGGTGGTGGGTGGTGATGACTAGCTGCCTTCCCTCCAGCCTTACACTGCTGAATTAGGGAAGGCTAATGCAGATAGCCTTCATGTAGCTTTGTGCAAAATTCATAAGAAACAAAAACAAAATTTATGCATGGTTAACAAGTCAACTTATATATTGTAGAATAGGTCCTTTCTGCTAGTCAGATAGAAAAAGTTTAGAGAATAAGTTATTATTTGTACAGTTTAATGTTCTATATTTTACAAAAAAATTAAATAACAGTAGTATTTTGTTTTAAACTAGTTGATGATAATTGAAGAACCACACACGGATACTGTACAGATACAAGGAAGAGACAACATAACATTCTTGGATTCTGTCCTTCAAGAACCGTCCCAGAACACTTCTAGAGTAGAATTCCTTTCGAAAAGTCTGGATGATTATATTGATTCTTTAAATATGGAAATTAAGGTCTGTGATATGGTAAGTTTTATTCTATTCATTACAAGTGACAGTATCTGATTAATTACTGTGTTGCATTAAGTATGAAAATAAGTGTTTGTGATATGTTAAGTTTTTTACTAACTTTTATTCTTTCAGAAACAAACAACTATTACCTTATGTCACTGCCAAGAAGAATTTTGCACCATGCTACAAGGCTTAAATTCCTACCTCTATGCTTATTGATGTTGACTGCACCAGATTACACACATCCTTCATGCGCAGTAAACCCCATACACTTGCATTTCACCTAAGGCTTATCCTTTTCCTTGCTACTACTTTATTTAGTTTAGGTTTTTCTTAAGAATTGCTGAACGTTTTCATTTACTGTTTTAAACTTTCATTACCATTCATAGTTTGGTCTTTCTTCCTGTTATTTTCTTGACTGTGAGAAAGAATGATACCAAATTTGAAACATTTCAGTTAGTACTTTGATTTGAATCATATTAAATTTGGTTTTTACTCCTAATCAAATTTTCAATTTTGAGACATGTTCCAGTCTATGATGTTTCTTTGACATTACTATTTCCTAATGTTTTGACCCAATGTATAGCTTTTATTAAGTACTCTTCAGTTTTATCACTATAAGAATGGCCTAGACGTACGTACCATGGACATACCAGGCCAAATATATACATATAAAAATGGATCTGGATTACGATTTCATGTTTTCACATTTCTGACATCTGAGGTTCTGACTCTTCTCAATAGGAGTCATCCATTACTGCGATGGCAACTGGAGGTGCTCTGATGTTACTGCGATTGTGTGCTAAGTGGTTAGTTCCAGGATTTCTGATTTCCTGCTTCTGTTACTTCAGCTTCACCTCCTCCATTTTTAGACAAAGTTCCCTCTTCCCAATGAAGATTGGGTAATCTCACTTAAGTCTTTCGCTACTTGGATCACAGAATCATTTGAATATCTTCTTTCTGCTTTGGGAATCTTTTTTTCTCACTATCTCTACTGACCTCCAATTTGTAGAGAGTATGAGCCTTGGTGGTACAAAAACCTCACAGTTTTATGTACGTTTATTAAGATTATAATTTTTTGCACTTACATTGATACTTGTGGAACAAGAATGCGTATGTAGAGACTTATGTTGTTTTTACTGGGTAGTTTATTTGTTTTAAGAACTGAAATATATTTCAATAAGATTTTCATTTCTAGTGCCCTAAAATAATATTTTGTTTCACATTCAAAGAGCATTTTGTGATTTTATTGGGTTATTTCGCACTAATTTTAGTAATGTTTTTCAGATTATGTAGTTTTTCTTCCCTTTATACTTGCTCAAATGAACCTCAAGTTTATTCAACAGTTCTCTTAATACATATTTTAAAACTAAAATGAGTAAAATTTGAAAAGAAATAATTCATGGATTATTTCTTTTTTTGCTAAAATTACACATTTTAGTAAAGAAAGGAAAAATGTATTCATAAATAAAATTATATTACTGAAAGATGCCATGGAACATTGTTAAGGATCCTTATCAGCATTTGCTAGTTAATGTAACTATTGCTTAGCAAAAAGGGTTATAATTTTCTTCTGATTTTTTCTGTTGTCATAGGAAAATGGTTCTGAAAGTGCTCTGTTAGCTGTGGTTACGCAGATACTACACAAAGAACTGAACTATGAACTTCAGCAAATGCAAGACTTGGAAAAATTAAAAACACAGTATTCTAACTTTATGAAAGAACTATCACCTTGGCTCAACAATAAACCAGATACCAGTCAGATCATAGCTACTAGGAAAATAATCAGAAAACTCAAGTCTAAGTTAAGACATAAGATTGCTGACAAGAATGACATTGAAGAGGTAGGTATCATCATTATGCCAATGTACCGTATTTTTCGGAATATAAGACG
>NW_013666429.1:240785-247637 GCF_000517525.1 Limulus polyphemus
GTCTATAGTTTTGTACAAATTCGGAACTCAAATTACCAATATTGACAAGCTAAAATAAAAAATAAGAACCTCCCATCTTTTCTCTTTGCTGAGATATTGCTCATGTACTGAATCAAACACAGTGACCCTGCTCATTTCTTTCTACTTTTGGAAACGGTCCCTTATATACACTTACTTCTATATATAACATGTGAATAACCAATCGAAAGGTCAGAATGTCCCCTAGTGGCTTTCACAGCCATTTTCAAATATAACCTCCTAACATTTCTCTTTGCTGAGATATCACTCATGTACTGAATCAAACACAGTGGCCTTGCTCACCTATTTCCATTTTTGGAAAGGCTCCATTATATACAATTACTTCTACATATGACGTGAATAACCAATCGAAAGGTCAGAATGTCCCCTTAGTGGCTTTTTCAGCCATTTTCAAATATAATGGTATCATCTCTTTCTTTTGAGACAAACCTTTGTGCTGGTAAGTTGAGTCTTTAGCCTGTTTGATATTTCAAATATTTTTAGACCCAAATACAACTTAATTACTAAACTTGATAAATTATAATGGAATTCTATGGTATTGATATAGTAACTTATGAATTTTTGGTTATTCAAACGTATATATATATAAAACCTGAAAAAAATTATTTTGGTTCACATCCTCCACATGTGAAATTTCTTAAGGCTTAGCAAGCTAAGACAAGCAGCAACAGAATACAAAGGTCGCAACTAGAAGAGATAATTGTTTGCTTTGCTTCTTTATTTACTGTTTTATGTTTTAAGAAAAATATGTTTAAGGACTTGTTTCTAAATAGCAATAATCTATATACATATATTATATATAATAATTGAAATGTGACAATTGTTTACAAAATACTAGTCTACTAAAACACAGCCAAGACAAGTTACATAGTAAAGACTAAAGGTCAGTTTTATATTATTGGATACGGTAACATGAGTGCATTTGCGCCGCGTCATTGTAACTTCTCTATTGTTAGTCAGGCATGGCTGAAAGGTCAATATTATAAAAAATAATAAATACATATAAATGTATAATGTTATAAGATTTAAGCTATTTATTCTAAACATCTAGAATGAAAGAGACATAATTTATATTTATTTCCTACTTTTTTATGGTAGTTTGGAGATTGGTCAAATCGATCGAACCCGTACAGAGCTTTGTCAGTGAAAATAACAGATAAAATATAACGTTTTCTTAAGAAATGTTTGATAACTATCTGGATATTATAAGATTTTGCATGTGAAATTTGAAAATTTTCTGATGCATAAAGGTATTTTTAATCTTAAAATGAAAATTACTTTGCATGTTGGATAGGCAATATGCTAAAAGAAAAAAAGCATGAGAAAAAATTGCTTAACAAACCTCAAGACATAATAAAAAAAATCTGATATTTTGTAAATGAAAGCATTGTAATATTCACTGATAATCTGCTAAATTTTTTGAACATACACTTACTAATTTAAAAGTTATAGCATGAAAACTATAACAAGCACAAAATGGTTATGAGGTTGGTCCCAGGGACCGAGCCTGTGTTGAAAGAGATAAAGAATGTCTTCTTCTACATATGCAAAAACTCACTTTTCTTTGGTTCAGCAGAATCATTTTCACTATCCAAAGTTATATCTCCAGTTTCAACAGCATCCATAACAGATATCTCCTGATCTAAGAATTTCATATAAAGAACTTTTATTACTAAACTTACATAATAATTAATCCTGAATAAAATGTAAGACACTTTTCTTAACCAATACTATACAATTATTTCCAGCAAATAGACAACCAAAATTCTAAAAGCACGTTAAAATTTCCATTTTTTAAATTAACATTCTTGAAGCATTTCAATTTATCATCAGTATATAACTCTTAGGAATTACTTGTACATGTATAGTGTTAGCATATTTCACCATATTATGTATTTTATATTGGATATGTAAATATACTACAAGATACTAAGAAACCTGTAAGTAAAAATAAATTATCTAACATAAATACATCTATATTTCATCGAGATCACCGAATCACAGAAAATGGCATGAAAAATCCAACATAGATACAGACCATCACATCCATATGCCTATCCAACAAAATACTGAATTAAATCAAACATTCAGGAACAAATATCTTATAAACAAAAAAATAAAAATAAAAGGTATGAGGGACAGCCTCAGTGTGCTGAATGGATTATGAGATCACTTTTATATATTATAGCTTAAGAAATTTTCCACTCCAGTTTTAATTTTATCTAAATATATTTTAAGAACATTCTGCAATGACTATTTATACATGTGAAACTATAATTTTTCTTTAACAACTTTATGTTGTATTAGCTATATAAAATCTAAATCACACAGTAGTTATGTAGTATATGATAATTTTTATAAGGTTTAGCTCTTAAGTATGTTGGTTGCTCTGTCTGGAAATTAATAAAGAGCTGTTATCAATTAGATTGCATAAAATATACAATCAGAAGTATTAATAATAAATAAGTAAACCTGGTTACACTTGGCAAGTATGTTAAAGGTTAACAAAATGTTAAAATAGGGATTGGTTCCTTCAAGGATACTGATGGCAAGGTCTTTGTTGGAGACTGAGATGGCTGAGCTTATAAATATTTTATGCTCTTCTAGTTTTAAAAAGATATTATCAATTTTCCCAACACTGAGCAATGTATAAGAAATATTGGAAATAACTTGATTCATATAAATATTAATTGCTTGGTGGAATGTAGAAAGACAAGGAGATTAAAAATAAAGCTAAAAGACCAAACAGGTTTTTGAAAATGTAATTGCACTACTATTCTGTCATCCAGATAATAAGTAATATCCTCAAAACATCTTAACAGTTTAGTAAATCAAGATTTCCTTTTGATGAATCCATGTTGGCCTACATTTGTGATATTATTTTTCACTAAATGATTTTGCAAAGTATCATATATCAGACTCTCTGGGATTTTTTCTACTACAGAAGTAATACTAACTGGCCTCTAATTTCCAGAGCAACTCTTATCACCCCCTTTAAACAAAGAAATTACATTTACAACTCCTCAATCCTCAGGTACCTGCCCAATGTTTATTAACCTACCAAAAATGTAAAAAAGAACCTTCTTATCTGATCTTTAAAACCTTAGGGTAAATCTAGTATTGTCTTGATGTTTTTTAGTCTCTCGATTTTTCTAGTTAAACTAACAAATTAATATCTTTAAGATTCAAATTAATTCCAATATTTTTTCATACAATGTTCAGGGACTGAAATATTGAAAATATCTTTTCATCTCTTGCCTTACAGTACTATCCTGTTTTCATCAAGTACATTACTTGAAGTCCAAACAATGTAAAAGATATTGATTTTTTGTACTTAGATTTTCAAAAAGCTTTTGATGAAGTGACACAAAAAAGATTAGCACCAAAAATCATATTGGTTGTAGAAGTTGGAGAAAGACGAGTTAATTGGATTGTAGGGTGTTTGGACTGGAGAATGCAAGAGGTTGTTACAAATCCAATTCAGTCAAAGTGGATCCTTATTACTAGGTAGTGCCTCAGGGGTCAATGCTTAAGCCTTTGCTCTTATCTTTATTAATGATACTGATAATGGCATAATTAATAAACTAATAAAGCTCATTCATAACTATTGCTTGAAGTGGTAGGAAAATAGGAAGCAGGATAGTTTATGAAATTTTTGAAGCCAAGTACTATATTTCTTCTTTTTCATGTGTATTATTTATTTATTATCATAAAAATAACTAAAAATTAGAAACTTATTAGTATACCCATGAGCAGCTGGTGCATTACATAATTTGACACAGTAAAGTGGGCTCCATGCTTGCCAAGTGATTTACAACTTGTGTGGTGTAATTATTAGTTAGACACAGTTCAGAGGGCAATAAAACAATAAAATTACGTATAAACTTAATGTATACTGTTATGAGTTATAGTACCAAAACTCTGGTGGTTACAAACTCTGTCACACTTATTTACTTCATTGGTGTACTACTTTGTTTCATTCCTGCCTTACTCTGACAAGAAATTTTAAGACAAAAATATTTAGTTCCTCTCCCCAGTCACTTGCCACTATAAATATTTATTGCATCACCTATTGAATCTTTCTTTTCTAAGAAGCTAACAGTCTACTGAAAGGTAATGGGATGATTTTGGGCCCTCCTGAAAAGAAGTGGGATGGCATCTTGCTCTACTTAAAGCACTGCTGATAACATTAAACTCTTAATTTTTTGTAGTTGTATTGAGGATGTTGAGATGTTACAGAATGACTTGGACCAGTTGTTATTTTGGACAAATATTTGGCAAATAATTTTTAATTATAGTAATTGCAAGGTTATTAATTTAGGTTATCATAATTTGATTCACACACACATTTAGTATAGACAGAAACCCACTCAGTAGTATGACTGAAGTAATGATTCCTAACATAGAGGTGGATAAGTCACTCAAGGAATCAAAGCAGTGCTCTGTTGCTAGTACTACAGCCAATAGATTTGAGGTATCAATACTGTCAAAATGCCCCTGGGGGTCAGGAATTTCCTCTGGTAAAATATGCATCTAGACCCACCTACTCCTTGCAAAGCAACCACTAGATTTATACAATTAGTAACTTCATCGCTAATTTGCATATGAATACAATCCTACAGCTTGTTTCTTATGCAAGTCATTATTAGGGTTGGTTTTCCATGTATTATTTTTAATACACTCTCATTTGGTAAACAGCTGAGATATTGATCAATACATTTATCTCCCCTCCAGTATTATATTTATTCTTGACTGTGGAATGGATTTAAACAATTTTCTTGTGCAGGTTGTGCAAGATTTTCTGATACAGAAATTAAAAAGAGATGTTTGAAAGTGACTTAACAGAGTTTTCAGGGATTTTTACATGTAATAGAGCTGAGTAGTTGAATATCACAGAAAAGAAAAATGGATTGATGCTGCCAGATAGTTGCCTTTCTTCTAGTCAGCAGATCAAAATTGGTAATGGAAGCAGACAGCCTTAGTAGCTTTGTCATAACAAAGACATGATAATCAAGTTTGGTGGAAATCAAACCCAAAATCCTCAAATATAACCCCCCCCCCCCCTCAATCACCAAAGCTTATCAAACTTAAAGTAAATAAAACTGGCAAAACACAAATAGTCCATTATGTAGTTTTGTGCTTAATAAACAAACATAATAGCAATATTTCAATTACTTAGATAGTTAAAATAACTTAAAATAAAATGGTAATAATCTGAAACTAATTTTGAATCAGTTGAATATTTTCATGACAATCAATTTAATCACAATTCCAGTTTACTTATTAGTTTAAATAACACTAAACAATGTAATTCCTACTCATAGGTAATACATTAAATCATCTAGTTCTTAACATGTGATAGAGATTAAATTATATTTTCAGTGGACTTTGGCAGGCACAAGTACTTTAACTTTGTGGAAATAGAAAATCTAAACACAATAGTAGATGTATGAAAGTAAATAGATTTGACACTAAAACCTCTTACTTAAATCATGGTATTGTCCTTTCTTAGTACATTATTATTATTACATTAGATTTATAGTAAAATAAAACAGTTCAAACATAGCTTCACTTTTGTTTACATGTATGACTGAACAAACATGGATTACCAAGTTAAAACCTTGATATTCAGTGGCCAGGGATGTTCAGAAGTTGACAAAAGTTATGAAAGGGGTTAAATTTATAATTGAATCACTATAATCACATTTTAACTTAATAATAATATATTATTATTATGTTAAGAGTATATAATTTACCAATCATAACTAGTTAAACTACACTTCGAAAGGATATAGAATGAGGTACAGATTAAATATTTTAAGCTTTTTTGAGAAGCGATATGTATACATATTGTTAAAAGTGAAACATTTATGACTGTTTATCAATGTTTGAAAAAGGAAATAAACACGAGATGAGGTACTACTCTACTGTAGGTTGGAAATTCAACTAATTCACGCATATAGTGAACAACAATATTTTACGTTACGTTATATATAACACTTAACTACCTTTGTCTGAAACATCCTCAACCGTGTTCTGTTCATTAAGACTATGACTGATTTCTTCATTTTCCTGACTTCTAACACTAGTAACAGTAACACTCTCAGAGTCAGAGTTACTTTTGCAGGTTTGACTTCTCTCTAGTTGTTTCATTTTTCTTAACTTTTGTTTATGTTTCTCCCTCTTCTTCAGTTTTCTTAAAAGAGCTTGATCGTGAATTGCCATATGGAAAAATATTGATATAAACTATTATATGTCTATCCTAGCAATTTAACTAAGCCTAAGTGTTTTAAACTTTAATAAAGTCTTCAGCTAGCAAACGTGGTTATACTAAAGTGCCCTCTAAAGGCCAAAAAATATATGTCGGTTTGAAGTGGATTAAGGTTTTAATATATTAGATAATTAGAATATACAGAAAAATAATGGATATAGTTTTAATTGCTAAAATTTTAATCATATATTTATAATTGTTCAATGCATTTTAACTTTAAGCCATATTATGCTAAATTGTTTTTTGTTTAAATTTTAATATATACGTTTATTTTTAGCTGGGATACTTGTGAAGATATAAAGTTAATTTATATCCTGAAGTAAATTTCAACTTGTTAGTTGTTGTTTTTTTTTAAGCAAAACCACGTTGGCTTATCTGCTGTGCCAACTGCGTGGAATCGAACCCAGGATTTTAACGTTGTAAATCCATAGATTTACCGCTGTCCTACCGGGGGACTTTCAACGTGTCCTTTGTTCCAGCAAATGATTTTACAGGTGAGCACCAGCATAAACGTTTTATGATAGATTACAAATATTAAGTAT
>NW_013666429.1:248362-249260 GCF_000517525.1 Limulus polyphemus
TGGCAACTGGAACAAGAAAGGAAACAAGAAGTACAAACGGAAAACATTAGTGAATTTAAAAGAGATGATTTATTGTCTTTTACACAAGAAGGATACATTGACCCTCGACTTAATCAGCCCCAGACAATGGCAAGCCCCTTACAGAGCCCGCAGCTAAACCCTAATGCAGACATATTCAGTCCCGTTAGAAGTCACATCCCAGATATGAATGTCAGTAATAGGAGTGATCCAGTGCGAAGGAAGCCACAGGAATTCGATGGGAAGGCACCGTGGGAAGCATATAGAGCACAATTTGAGCTACTGGCAGAGATGAATGGATGGACAGAGGAACAGAAAGCTGTATATCTGGCAACGTGCTTGAAGGGACAACCACTGAAAATACTTGGACAGTTGACAGCAGCCGACAGACACAACTATAGAGCACTGGTAGGGGCTCTGGAACTCAGGTACAGAACTCAGAATCAGTCAGAAGTCTACAGGGCTAGGTTTAGGACGAGAATCCGTGCTAAAGGGGAGAACCTGCAAGAGCTGGCACAAGACTTGGAAAGCATGGCACACAAGGCCTACCCAACATTGTTGTGTGGACTTTAGAGCTTTTAACAGTATAACCGAAAAAGACTCATACCCACTGCCAAGAATTGATGATACTCTTGATGCCCTAAGTGGAGCCAGGTGGTTTTCAACTCTGGACTTAAAGTCAGGTTTCCATCAAGTAAAAATGGCTGAAGCAGATAGACCCAAGATGGCATTTAGTTATGGCCAAGGTCTCTGGCAATACCGAGTGATGCAATTTGGGCTCAGTAATGCTCCAGCAACATTTGAGAGGCTGATGGAAAGAGTATTGGAAGGCCTGCATAGGAGAATAGCCCTAGTGTACCTGGACGATGTGATTGTATTT
>NW_013666429.1:250134-257059 GCF_000517525.1 Limulus polyphemus
AGACCAGTACGGAAGAAGACACGTCCCGTAAAATTAAGAGACTTTGTTGAATTGTAATTTTGTGTTTGTAATTCTGTACATTTAATTAAGTTCTTGTTAATTGTTATTGGTTTATTGTATGTGGGTATTGTTCGGGACGAACAATACTAAGGAAGGGGCAGTGTTGCGTCAGCGAGGTCACATGACTAGTGTCACGCCACGTTTCTAGAACTATCCTGTACCTTGGTGAATGCCCTAGCATTTACTAGATATAGGGTAGTCTGGTATATAAAAGATGGTCACAACGTGACAGGACAGTGTGTGTGTAGACAGTGAGTAATTGATCTGCAGTCAGAGAGTATTATTGAGCACGTTCGTTGTTATAACGTTTGTTTTAGCGCGATTGTTGAAATTAAGTGTATCGTAAAGTTATATTCGGAAAGAATAAACAAGTTTTATTAAGTAAGGACTTCTGTCGCTAAAGTTTCGTCGGAACGAAGTTACGGAAAGTTAATTAACAAACGGAGACGTAACAGTATAGTACGTTCTATAGTACAGCTTGTATAGCACATACTAAGCTATGAAAAATTTTAAAAACCTTTAAAAATCACAGTGAATGGATGTCACGAGTGGTTGCATTTGCATACTTGGTCTGAGAACTCACATACAGTTTAATAAGAATTTGTCTTTATTTATATCAGTAATCATTACAAATAATCAAGAATACAAAAGATATAAAAAAAATTTCTATAAATACTTCTATTTATATTTGTTAAGCATTCATCCCAAATTTTCAAAACTGTTTGGAGGAGAGAAAAAAAAGAATATGTTAAAGACAAATTTATTTAAATTTCATTACTTGTGATGTAGTTCAAAACCCCATAATTAGTAAGCACAACAAGTCGAGAATACAGTCATAGTAGTTAATTATTCGTATCATCGTAGATCACACCCGAAACATTTTACATTCCAGGCGAACATTCCATCAATTAAAATAAAGGAGTACTCGCTAACTGTTTCTTGTAAGGCACTTTTTAACAATTAATATTACCTCAGTCTTAAAAGGCTATTTTTCGGATTTCAAACGGACAATCTAAGAAGAAAAAATACCTGCATTTTTCTATCACAAATATTATACCCACTGGAGTCTAAAGTTTCGCCGATTAGATAAGATGTTTATGTCCTCTGTTAGCTTTTACTGGAAACAGTTTAAAAAATAATACCACGAGACTGATGATATAAACAGCACGTCGACTAGTACTATGTCTGTCGTATCCCAACTGGCCTGTTTATCTATGGTATTGTGCGAAGGATCTTGTCGACATTCGATATGGCTGATGTAGTGAGGGTGATATATCATCCGTTACACTTTGCTTTCACTCATAAGTTCTTACAAATATCATTTCTTTATGTTTTGTAACTCAAGTGAAGGGCTGTGAGCAATAATAAAACTGATATTTCAATTACATTTTTGTGCTGCTGAAAGTGTTTTCTATTTTATAAATCTCATTTACAAAGTTACAGCCGAATAACACCTGTATATATCAGATACTCAATCATATAGCATGGCCCTCTGGTGGGAATGTACTGAAAGTTGTCTTTCCAGGTGTCAACTTCTAAACTTGTGATGGTTAAGGTTAAGGTTTGTGTGACCTTTTGAAATGTTAATAAGTTAAAATAATTCACCTATTCAAAAGCGATATTTCAAAAACGAAGTTTTTATGTCTTATTACGTTAGTAATTTGAGCGCTGTTATTTGATATGAAAACGACATGTACCGTATATCACTATATGATAGTTACCACAATTTTACAAATGTAATTTGAATTTACACTTAGTTTCTAGTTAGATATTAAAAAATTGTTATAACTTACAATATGTTATTTTTAACTTAACAGTAACCCACAATTTAAATACTTATTATTAGTATTAATGTTTGCCTGGTCGTATAAAAACATTAAATATTATTTAAGACTTATAATTCATGGTTTATGCTATTTATACTTTATTGACCAAGTGAAGTAAGGTTATACTTTAGAAATTGACTAAACTTTAATTTGTTTGGTAGTTTTTCTCTGTACTATTGTCAATTTAATTTCATAATGTTATAACAGTAGGAATCTTAAACTTAAAAATTAGATTGTTGGGTTATTTATAAAAAGGATACTGCATTACTGGTGCAGTAAATGTGGGAGTCTATTTTTGAAAACCATTGCACTTGTAATGGTTAGTACTATGTATGATCATCAAAGTCTAATTATTACTTAATAAATAATTAATCAGCTAAA
This sequence comes from Limulus polyphemus, assembly GCF_000517525.1. NCBI lineage: Eukaryota > Metazoa > Arthropoda > Merostomata > Xiphosura > Limulidae > Limulus > Limulus polyphemus. Next base: position 252,402 of record NW_013666429.1, read on the forward strand.
CCTGAATATCCCTTTTGAAGATATTCAAATAGTTTATTCAAGTTCTATTGGAGGAAGCTCTAATCAAATGGGTAGCACACCAGACTTTCATCAAGAAGACCCAGGATTGTATACTGGCCACTACCAACACAAAAATGGACCTTCTCAGGACTTCCTTGAAGATGGCAACATATTAGCAGCAGAAACATTGGATAAAAACTAGACTTAGATGATCAAATAGGCTACTAATCATGACCATGATTGATATCTGATTGGGAATGTATGGAGTTAAGTAATGAGGGAGAGAGGTTTCTTGAAGCAATTCAATATGTTTATCTATACCAAGTGGTCAGAGAACCAAGCAGGGGAGATACCATTAAAAATTTATTGTTAACTTAGGATGTGGTTACAAGAGTTATGTGTGTGTGTGTGGTGGGGGGGGGGGCATTTGAGGAAGAGTGATCATTATTCAATTAAGTTTGATGTTTTAATACATGTTGAAATACAAAAACATTTCTTCATTCCCAATTTTCAGATAGTCAGTTTTGAAGCCATGAGATAAGGTTAATCATTAGTGAATTGGGATAATGACTCAAAAGGGGATGTGGGCTAAATTTGGAAAACTTTTAGAAATAAGTTGCTTTTAGTCCAAGATGGACATTTCCTAAAAAAAAGCTAACTGGGAAGATCAAGTCTAATTGGCATACTGAAGACATAAAGGAGAAAATCATGGATAAATATCATAAGCTTAAAAAGTTTAAATTGACAGATAAGATGAAAGATTTATAGGAAATGTATGGATATTTTAAAATATAAATTAGGAAATCAAAAAGGGCATATTTATTATCATAATACATAAACTTTCATTTAACATTGAGGTGGCTATTTGGAATTATAATTTTATGTTTACTGTAGGAAATTGTTCAACATGGAATGTTGTTACACTACACTTCTGTGGTAGTATTTTTCATCATCGATAAATGTTAAAATGATAAGGGCTAGCTTTGAGGTTTATATTTTTTTATAGTTTAATGGATGGGACAACCTCAATGGACTAACGTGGTCTGTGTTGACCATAAATCTTATAAAGACCTCATTTGTGTGTGCTATATTTTGAAGACAGTGGGATGAGATAACACGTTTAAGATTTGAAAAGACAGTTTTATTTTTCTAACAGGGAAATTGGCTTATGGAATGAGCTTGTATCAACACTAGTGGAGGCTGCAACATTAAGAGGGTAATTGATAAATTCCTGAAAAGTGAAACATGGTTTGAATGTTTTATTTTTTCAGCCTTGAATGACCAAATGCTCTCTTGTTTTCTGTGTGTTATATATATTGATTATGCTGAGAATATGTGCATAATGTTTATGGAATAAGTAATTTATGTTTCCTTAATTATAAGCTGTGTATTATGTGGTATATTCTGTGTGTTAAAGTTTTGCTGTTTTCATAGTCTAATGGCTTTTAAATCATTAGCAAGTTGAAGCTTCTGGGTACTTTAAAATGCTGTGGTGAGTTTACTTTGCATACTGTACTTCAGGAGAGTTTAGAGAATAAATTCACTTCCTTGCACTTACTCTTAATTAAAGGTCATTTTACTAAATTATCAATTGATTCAAGTCATTCAAGACCTTAACATTCTCAATACAGCTAGAAACACACCAGAGTTTAATGTTATCAACAGTTTTTAGTAATTTACTAATTATGTCCATACAAGTAATATCATTGTTTCAAATAAGAAAGAGTAAAGTAAAGGACCAAATGATCCTTTGTTGTCTTTGGTTGTTATGTTATGTTTTATAGGAAACCCAAAGCCTCCTGGGGTGATATGTTGTTTCTTTTTTTATGAAGAACTTAAGCCCCTTGTCTTTTTGTTATTTACATCAGGCATTTACATTGAAACTGGATGTGAATGACTGATGTGTGAGAGAAACAACAATACCTCAGAAGGAGATTAACAAGAGTCAATAAACAGGCATTTATGTGATGAATGAGATGCTTAAGTCTTTATCAAAGAAATTAGATAGTTTTTAGATACTATTTTCAGTGTTACTAATGGTGCTAAATGGCAAGAATGAATTAATTGTATGGAAAAATATATATCCTTTACCAAAGTGTGACAGTTGTAATGATTGGGCCATAATGTGGAAAATGAGTTTACTTATTGGAGTACACTAATTTGGGGAAGACTTCTTATGTGTGAGGAGTTTTGATGTTGTAAAAAAAAGAAGTACTTAGAGGTAAATAAAAGCTTTTAGCTGACTGTTTAGATGTCATAATAAGGACAAATAGAGTTCTAGGTTCTCTTTATAAGAATTAGGAATTTAATAGCAAAACAGTTATTTTAATCTTTTATGAGACTGGTGAGGTTGCATTTGGAGTTCAAAATGCAGTTTTGGTCCATAATTACAAAAAGTTTATTAGTAAGCTGAAAAATTGCAAAGATGGGATAATAGAATGATTCTTAATTGAAGGACTTTTAAGCTATGAGAAGAGGCTTAATATTATAAAGCAAAGAATAATTATATTTGTATTTAGTTGAGCTTCAACATACAGTCTGTACAATCAATCAAGTTCTATTTTGGATATTTTGTAATTGGTGAAGTTAGTTATACATGAACAATTTAGCTTATACAGTTAATCATTACTACCCTACTACAGATCATAGGCATATCTAAACATAAATTTGTGACTGTTCTCAGTTAATAAACTATGCAATCACTCCATGTCTAACTATTGTTACTTTTTTATTTTCATTAGTTACTAATCAATTATTATCCTGTGTTTCGGCTACTACTATGTTGCCAACTTCAGGAAAGTCCTGAGAAAGGCTGTTTTGTTGGTAGTAATAGCTGGGATTTGATTCTGAGTCTTCTTGGTTGACTAGGGAGATATTACATTAGTCTCTCCATCAAGAAGACCTAGGATCAAGTCCTGATCACTGCCACCATAAAAACTGTTCTTTTTAGAATTTCCTTGAAGATGACAGATTAACAGTATTGCCAAATCTCATGAGAAAATTGAGCAGCACTGCTTTTATTTCAAAAATTGCTCTTTTATGGCTATCCTCAAAATGGGGATTTGTACAGCTTAATTGGGATATCAAATGTTTCAAGCGAGTGGGCCAGAAAGTTCACAATCATATAAGCAGACTTGGCAACAATGCAGTTTAAACGTAGGGTAAATAGTAATTAGTATCTAATGATTCAAAATAGCCAATTACTAATTAGATTTTGATCAAATAGTCTACTAATCATTACAGTGATTGATATCTATTCACCACAGCCTTACTATAAGGACATAAATGTGGGATGATCCATTGTCTGTTGTTCTTTTTTCAATAACTTCCTTTGTTTGTTTCCTTAAGTGTCACTGTGAAGAAAATGTGGATCATGCAGAATTGGATTAAGTAAGAAATCATAGACTGTATAATACAGTAAGAAAATATGGCATTTTTATGTCCTGTACGAATACGTCGAGGAAAAAGAAAGAAAGGTTAGTGATCAGAGCCTTGTTTTTTCTTAAAACATGTGCTTGAACAGTTTTAATATATTTTAATATTTACCGAAGGTTATCCAATAACCTTAACCCTTTCACCGTGGCTGGGATGTATATTTCCTAGTGTACTAGGAAATATACATCTCAGCTGCAGTGAATGGGTTAATTCACATTTTATCATGAACAGGGTGGATATAAAGTCAGTACTGATATTGATATTTGGAACATTCTGTAGAGTGAAGAAATTAGCATATGGGTCAAATATTATGCGTAAGATATAGGAAGTACATTCCAATAGTGTCTGTAAAAAGCACTAGGAAGTGCTACTTTTTCAGTTGTTCAAAGTTACCATTGTCATTTCTAGTTATTACACTAATCCAATATGTACCATCTCCGTGGATATCATCTGATCCTTAGTTTAGTGATATTCTTCAGTGAAGTTATGGTTTCTGGGTTAATGAAAGACCTACATTTTCAGAAAGACCCATAACTAATAAACAGCAGGAGATCATGGTTATGGCAATGCATAAGGGAAGTAGTGAGGACAGCTCACGATATTTTTTTATATTTAAAGATTAGAATAGTAGGACAGGGGAACACAAATATAAATTTAGGCAGGGTAAGAGTCATGTTAAGTTTTATTTTTATAACAGGATAGTTAGAATTTGGAATGGGTTGTCGTCAGATATGGTGAAAGCAGTAAATGTTAGAGAAGGCTCGATAAATATTTGAATGATTATGGTTAGCTCTGAGTTATTTTTTAAATAGATAATTTTAGAGGATGAGATTGACTAACAGGTCTCTTGTTGACCTTAAATGTTGTGTTAACATTCCAATTATACAAGAAGCTGACATGGATATCCAAGCAGTGGTGTAGCAAGAGGGGGGCAGTCGCCCCGGGTGCAGGTGTGAAGGGGCGCAAAATTTTCTCTGGCCTATACTGCCTATTAATTAATAATTATGCCCTCCCCTGGGATAAAGTGCAACTGCTCTACATTAAGTAAATACGATACAGTGTTATGTTACTTATGTGTATTATGCTTGCACTTTTAACTTTTAAAAGCTGCCCACTGAAATACAGTGCAACCGAATTGATGTACAGAAGTAAATTACGCTATTCCATCATTCATCTGTAGATCAAATACAAGTCTTAGAGTACAACATACAAGTAAGTGTATG
>NW_013666429.1:258014-259068 GCF_000517525.1 Limulus polyphemus
GCTGGAAGGGATGACACTAGGAAGCCAGCATCTGTTCTTTTTGATGGAAGCAAAGAGGTCAAAGTACAAGATTGTGAACATGCTATTTCATTTGAAAAAGAAAACAATGAAAAAACTGTTCTCTGTCCTGTTGAAATCTACAATAATAATAAACAAGAGGATTCCACTTTGTCAGAAACAAATCCACAGAATAGTGTTGCTAAGCTAAAAGAGGATAACCTAATAAATATTTTAACACACAGGGATATTGGATTTTTGAAGTTTGATACAACAGGCTCAACAGTTGTAACACATGCACATCGCACAGAGATTGTTAAAGTTGGAGCATATGAATTTCAACATAAAGGTCCATTTGATGCCAAAGATGGGCATTCTATAACTGCATTTTGGTTCAAACGACGCCTTCTGAATGGTCAATCGTTCCTGGTTGGTGTATTCACCTCTACATAAAACAGCATACTGCTTTAGTTATCTTCTTTTTTCATCTACATGTATGACATCTGATACTCAGTCTGCTTTCTAAACACAGGGTGGATTCTCTAAGTAGAAAAAAATTGAAAAGTTAAATGCCCGTGAAAATAGAGACAGCCATTATGAGTCATTTGCTGCTTGGAAAGAAACTGAGTGCCGAATTTGTCTTCAAAGTGGCATTGATGAAGAGCTGCAAAGGCAAATTCAGCAAGAAAAAAATAAATGGAGAGATGTACTGTGACTGTTGCTGAATTGTACACAATATTTAGCTTCTCAGAATCTTGCATTTCATGGTCATACTGAGGACATAACCTCAAACAAAAACCCTGGAAATTTCCTGTCATTTTTGCAGTTATTAGCAAAGTATGATCCAGTAATGAGAGAGCATTTAGAACATGTTAAAAACAGGCAAACGTCAACATCTTTCTCTTTCTCCAGAAATCCAAAATGAGTTTATAAATCTCATGGCTTCACATGTGCAAAATTATTGTTTGTCAGCAGTTCATAGAAACAAATACTATGGTATTCTGTTTGATTCCACACCTGATTTAGACCATTGTGAGCAATTGGCCCAAGTGATTCG
>NW_013666429.1:260068-269486 GCF_000517525.1 Limulus polyphemus
ACATACTTGAGAACCTCAATGACTCAAGAATGACTTAGTAACTTGGCAATATTAAATATTGAAAAAGACGTTCTTAATACCTTAAATTTTGATAGCTTAATTGATGCATTTGCAGCAGCAAAAGCATGAAAGGTTCATATAATGTAACAATGAATACTAGAATGCTACCTGTACAAGATCTAGTTAAGTATATGTACAGTTTTGTAAACTAATAAAATTTGTTATTTGTAAACTTAAGTAGTATTTTATCAATCTATTTTATAATCCATTTACACCACAAGTGACTGGCTTCTCATATAAAACATAAGTTTCAAAACTAGTGATATAACAGAAATTTATTCTGAATGCTTGAAATATTACTCTAGCTTTTGTTTGTTTGTAATTAAGCACAAAGCTACACAATGGGCTATCTGTGCTCTGCCCACCACGGGTATCGAAACCCGGATTCTAGAGTTGTAAGTCCACAGACATACCACTGTGCCACTGGGGGGCTACTCTAGCTGTGTGACTTTGAACAATACTGGATGACATAAATATCAAAATGGTTTAAAAATTATGTAAGTACACCTAGTAGGCTATACTTCATTAGTTCCAGGTTTACAGTTGTGATATCGTGAGATGTTATATTGTGACTTTATTTTAGGCCTGTGTAAGGTGGTAATTAATTCTTTATGTTATTGTCATTAAGTGGGTAATGAGTCACAAAACAAATAATTGAAACATTTTAGAGATAGGGTGCCAAAAGTGTCTTTGCCACCGGGTGCTAATAACCTTTGCTTCGCCACTGTATGCAAGGATGATTTTGATTTGTTGACAGGACTAATCATGAGCTGATCAGTTATAAGCCTTTATGAATTTACACGACTTCTTGGATTCAAGACAGTGTTAAATTTGCCAGTTTAATCTGAAATTGTTGAGGAAAGATGCTGAGTCATTAATCGTCTGGTTCAGTGAGGTATGCATGGCTGATGTGCCATATGATGAAGTGTGTATTTGATAATAATATCAAAATGTGGACAGAAATTTGAGAGAGAAAACAGTAAAATTTTACCGATTTTTTTTAAACAAAAAAAGTTTTAGCGTTCAAGCTTCATGAAGGGCCTTTATGCCATAAAAAGCTGGACCTTCCAGGGGCTTTTCTCCACCAGGGCTCTGTCTGGACTTTATCTCATGCCAGTATCAACACAGACATGAGTTTTATCATGCACATATATAACAATTTTGATGCCTTGTTTTTTAATGAGGTTATTAAATTATTTTGTTAAGGAAAAATTCTTAGTGTTTTAATTGACCTTTAAAATAAACCATACTTTTTTTGTTCATAATATATTATTTTCAGTTTTTTGTTTCATCCAAAAATGCATATATTTTAACTCTTAAAAGTAAGACAAATCCCATTTTAGCTGTTTTTGAATTTTGTAAAGTGTGGGATACCTCCAACATTTATATTTTTTTGTGATTACTTGATAACATGCAACTTATTAGTTAACCCTATATGCACAGTGGGGGTCAAAGTGTGCATGTCACAATTTTGTACAGAGTGGCATTCAACATGTTATTATGAATTTTATGTCAGTTACCTTTGTTATCCTATCTTCTTATTTTACAACAGTTTATGTTAAAGTACAGAAAATACCAGATACAGTATATAGGGATACTGAAAAATTTTAGATATGGATTTATGAAGTTGTAGAGGTTATGCAAGTACAATCTGCAAGCTATACAATGGATAAGTGTTTTTAATCTTTACACAAACATCATATTGCACTCTGACTTGTTAGAGCCTTAATCAGACTGATTTCTTTATAAATCCAAAACTATGTACCTTTTACTGTAGCTTTGCTTTTTTTTCATCAAAGCTAAGCACTCAGCAAAGACTTTAGGATTTTGTCAACAATTACATTATTTTCACACCTTTAGTGAAAAACTTATACTTTTTTGTGTTAAAACTTGTCTTCCACATTCTGCCTTCTTCATTAAGGTTCTCAAGGTTTATTGAGAGCATTATATTAACAAAATCAGCTATTCTTGGCAATTTAGGTTAATCAATAAATTACTCTCCAAGAAGCTATCCAAATCATGATCACAGATAATGAACAACAAAAGTCCCAAAATAGACCCATAATGGACCCCACTTGGCACACTTTCAACACTTGTTGCTCTCTGTCCACTTCTTAACTTTTCCATCATTTCCCTCAACTAATCAATTACTCTCTCATGAGGCACCATATCAAAGGCTTTCTAAAAATCAAGGTAAACAACATTAACTAGGATTCACACATCCAAAACTGCAGGGGTCTTACAATAAATCTTCAACTAAATGGTAAGGCAAGAAAACTGTTTTCTGCCTAAAATCAGTAAATAAATACCAGCTTTCCAAAAAATATTCTTTTAAATAAGTTTTGACAACAAGCTTCAATACTTTACTAACAACAATATGCCTACAGCTTTGTGTATCCTCCCTAGACATATCAATGTTTGCATTTTCATCAGTTATCTAGTATTTGTGTTTTTAGTATTTCTTTAAGATGTTTTTTGTATTATATAAAACCAAATATTACAAGTGAGTCCAGTTAGTATAAAACTACATTTATGTTATCTGCTCACTAGTCTTTGTGACCTCTCCTGGAAATTTGTGACATAAAACACTGTTATCTGAACATGGCTTTATATTGTCAGATGAACACTTTTATCTTAACTGTTTTAACTTTGGATTTGTGACAAAGTAACTAACCTTAAAATACCTGAACTTGTTCATAGCTAAACGTGTTCAGCTTTCTAACATTCTGTTTTTTTTATATTTCTAATTACATTTCAAGAATAAATTTTTATATAGACATTTTTAACTTTAATAAGAACTTGTCCCTGATTTTTTTCCTAGATCAGTGGTAGAGAGAGAAAACTGAACATTGAGCAATTAACATGTTTATTAATGTAATATTTTTCAAAAACATTCAGTGGAATGTTAAACAAGCAAACAGAATTATTTGTATACTTAAACAATTCTTTTTTCAGTTTTTAAATGGGCTTTCATATGGTTTTCATCCAAACTGTAATGCAATACAAACAGTTCATTTCTAAAACTCAACTTATAAGATTAGAAGAAAATGCTTTTGTTTTTGTCTCATGTAGAAGGAGACAAGCTTTCATCTAGAACACCCAGTATTGGTCGTATCACTGGAAGTGCTAGCATTGAAACTTTAGTCCGAGTTGGAATAGAAAAAGAAAATGGCTTGTCTCCAGACTCCAAGGTGGTTGTACTTCATGACTTTACTCCTTGTGTTGATGATGAATTAGAAGTCAGAAGAGGTCAGGTTGTAAATGTACTTTACCAAGAAAATGACTGGGTGTATGTAATAGCTGAGAACAGCCAGGAAGGCTTTATTCCCCATTCTTACTGTGCTCCATATGGTACACAACCAGCTGATTTAGCTCTAAATGTCAAACATAAGAAACTTCCAAGGAATGAAACTGAACACGAACTTGACCAAACATCTTCGAGGGGGACTCTTTCAGGTGACAGTGGTGGACAGCATTCTGATGCAGAGAGTTTTGGTGGTGCACATCAAGTAAAAAAAGGTGTAAGCAGCCTCGGACTGCAGAATTCACAGTCATCATCTCAAGTGTCTTTGCCCAATGTCCATCCGTTTTTCAAGGACCCTGCAGGAAGGTTCATTGTGTTATATACATTCATAGCTAGAGATGAAAATGATGTAAGTGTTGAACGGGGTGAGCTTGTGACAGTTATGAATCGTGAAGATCCAGATTGGTTTTGGATAGTTCGTTCTGATGGTCAGGAAGGATTTGTGCCAAGTGCTTTTGTTTATCCTGCTGATGCAATTCAAGGTACGGTGCTAAAAATACACTCTTCATATTATCAATAATAAACCTCTCCAAGTTGAGTTTATATGCATTTTCAATTTGTATATATATGATTCCTATTCCCGTATAAAAAATTCTTATTTTACTTTTATACAAACGTATAGATTGTAGGTACATTTAGGATTCTATTAATTATTTTAATGAGTTTTTTGTAATCATATTCGTTTATATTTTGTATGTTATGATGAAACAAGATAGTGGTGTCAAGAGAATACCATTTTTCTAGATCCTTAATATTGAAGATGATCTAGACAGGAAATATATGGTCTCATGGCTGTAAATTGTCTGTTGAATGGATAACTCATCTGAACCTCAAAAGTATACAACTGTTTATAACTAATATATCAGAATAACTGATTTGAACTGTTACAAAATGGTTATTGTTGAACTATAATAATATAATGAATAAAGTTATTAATTGGAAAATAATGTGTAACTTTTGATTAAAAATATCAACTTGTGTTTGAATAGAGCACGTAGGACAACAAGTTGTGAACCCTGCAGATCAGACACATCCTACCCAGTCTTTAAATAATAACCACCATCCACCTCCTGGAGCTCCTGAAGACCTCCGGTGTCATGGCAGCGAGCTTGTTATGTTGTATGATTATAAGGCACAGGCTCCTGATGACCTCAGTGTACGAAGGGGAGACTGGGTGTATGCAGACTTGAATAACCAGACAGTGGACGGTTGGTTATGGGCTTATGCTCCCAAGACAAGAAAGTATGGTTTTATCCCTAAAGCATATGCAAGGCCCCCGGCTATGACATCCTTATAGTGATGATTAAGAACGCCGTTTATACTCCTCAGGAGGTATTTCTTTAAGTGTGCACACATGATGTGTAGCAGTTAAAGCTACTAGTATGAAACCATCGTTTCAAATGTTATTAAAAACCACATAAAATTTGATATTTCACTTTTAATTAGGCAGGTAGATGTATAGCTTACTATTTAAGTAAGAGCTTCAGTGTTTATCAGGAAGTGGGAAGTACAAAAACTGTATCATACACAAACCTTTGTTGAAATTCCATGATGCATTTCAATCTTTGGTTCCTCAATGTTGTAAAAATTACTTCCTATACAGATATAGTTTTGGTGATATTTGTTAAAGGAACTAAGATAAGACTTCCTGTTACATCAACAAAAATACAATAAAGCATGTAAATATGGTTACTTGGTAAACAGCTATTATAAGTATTCATTAGATGGAATTTATACGTTTTCTTTCCACTAAAGAATCTCATCAGTTTCTGCTTTAGTAATTTAGTTTGTCATGAAGACTTTGATTACACAGTTTGTATTTTATTATACTGAATGACAGACACCTCTATTGCTACCATGGTTCCTGTATTATTGTATTGTTTAGTAGTTTACTGAATTAAAAACTAACAATTCATTACTATGATGATTTCTATTCAGTATCCAAGAATAATTTAATATAGATTGATCAATTTTGGATTAAAGCCTATTCATTGTAAAAACGTGCCATTTTTATTAAATGTACACATCTGAGATATTTGGTGTTGGGATACTTCATATGAGGATTACCTGATTCCAAAAGTATCCTCGAAACTACTTAGTAATAACATGTTTTCATGCAAAATTCGTGTGATGTAGTGTGGATAAAATTACAATCATTTTCTAAAAATGGGGGAAGAGTGCTTTTATTTTGGCTGAAACAATGTATTTGGTAGATTATGCAGAGATATTATGGTTTTGATACATTCTAAGTTGTACAGTGAATTCATATATTGTAGGTGTTGTACTTTCTTTGCTCATAAGAATAGTATTGGTTAAATACTCAACTTATGAAACAAATATTAGTATTAACTAGAATATGATCCTCTGGTTTCATTATTAAGAAACTACATGTAATGTCAAAGTACAGAGTATCCCTAAATTATTGAACTACTTTATTAATTGAATAAAATGAGAGCTCTATAAGATATACATTTGTAGTTTCAGTATAATAGAGATTAACACATCAGGTTTGCCCTTGGCCAGTAGTGTCATTAGTACATCTCTACATTGACCCTTGTTTGTGGCTTGAAGGATGTCCAGGCTGGAATTGATCTTTTATTTTCACACATGTAGGTGCAAGCATCTCTGGAGTAATAGTCACAGTTATGTTGGTTATTAATGCTTGCATTGTTGATGTGTTTGGTACCTTTATCTTATAATGTCCTTTACATACCCTCCTCTAAACTAGTGGGAAAAACTTCATAAGGCAATCTCCCACAAACGACAACTCTTTATCTGGTGTGGTTCTTACATATTTTTTTAAAGTTGAAAAAGTAGTTTAATAATTTTTGGACACCCTATATTTTAACTTAACACACACACACACAACTTTTGTTCCTTTGATAGACCCGAGATATGGGTAAACTTTCGTAATGAACTTACAGAATGTTTAGTTTTTAAAAATTTAACAGTCAGTGATGTTTGTGAATCGTATTTTTTTTTTTTCAGCTAATGTATTAGGCCTGTAGTCAGGGGTGGAGTTGCAGTGAAATCACAAAGATATTTGTTTTAACTATAAATAAAAACAAGAAATTATAATTAGTACATTTCCTTGTATACAAACTCAGTCATTCTGCTCTTCAAAATAAAACTATTGTAACACAGAAGTTGCCTAGGAGCTTTGCAAATGTTTTTGTGTAAAATAGTTTTGTATTATTCTCAGCAGATATTTTCCAGCACAGTGTAAAGAAAAGTATCAGTACAAAATTCCATACACCTTACACAGACTTGATATTAAAGACTGTGCACTTTCACACAACTCTGGATCTTTAGCGACCCAACTATCACTAGTGAAAAAAAATCTTACTATTTAGAAGTTCTTTTTTTTTATCTAATGCTGATTGTATGAAAAATATATATCATTTCTCACTTGTTTTCTTTTTACAACCAGCTTTACACATCTCACACTGGAAGGTGGTAGGTAATTTGGGTACAGCTTAACATTGTAATGTACAAACATGATCTGGCTTCATTTTGGTGCTAACTAGACTTATAGATATTATTTTTTGTGATATCAACTAAATAATTAACTTAAGTTAATTTCCAATGAAGGATGAATTTATTTAGATCTTTCTTGAAACTTGTATTTTTCACACTCAGATATGAGCAGAGTAACTTGTTATAGTACTATTTGATATATATATATTTGTAAATTATACTTTTATAGTAAATCCAGTTAGTTGGAACTCAAAACTGAATGTCATAACTTACAAGCCATATTTTGCAGATTTTAATTATGTAATGAACTTTTGTGGTTTTTAACTTAAAGTAGTGCTTGTTTTTGAGAAAACCTTGTGTTGCAACTTGTAGTGAATGCTTGAACCTAAATGTTGTAATAGTGATTTAAGTAAAAAAAAAAACGGTGATCTTATGGACTAAGTTTAAACTAATAATTATTATGAGTGATTAATGAAGTGTAAAGATTTTAAAGTTTTATTATAATTCTTGTAATACACCTTTTAGGAACAGAATTACGTTTTATTGTGATGGGTTTTGACAAACCTGGAAACAAAAACTGTATCATATTTTTCTGTTTATGCTAAAACCATAAATAAGTTACAGCTTAGAAGTAGATTGCTTCTAATCAAACACTGAAATATATTAGACATAACTTTAACTTGTTGATGATTATACATATAGCTTGCTATTGTTTTATCTTTAATTGAAAAGGTTGGTTATGTTATATGGTCTAGTTTTTCCATAATCATTTTATGTAAACACTTAAACTATAACATTCCACACTTTTACCTTATGTATACATACATGTATATATTTTTTCTGGTCATGCTCTTTCTAGTTATTGTGAATCTTCACTATAGCTCTGTAGTGTAGTTTCCATTGCAAAAAGCTGCATCACAGGGCTGTCATGTCCAAAGAACACCCCTTTTCCCTGCTGCATTCCATTATCTAATGTAGGACGATGACAATTTCCCAATGCATGTTTCAACAGTCTAATCACACAGAAATCCATAGGTGTATGCCCATTTGGCCAATATGTCTTTGTATAGAATAGCATTAATACCTATTTCAGTCCCCAGCAATTGAATGGATTTGTCATGGAAGCAACTTGTGTCACTTTTCCAGATTGAGATCTTTCTTCATTATGTTGCATTCTGTTTTCTGGGATATCTGGATGGATTTTACCATCAACCTTTGCATTAATGGATTCTCATCTGTTACAAGACACCACACTTCGTTTCCCATGGCTAGAAAATGACCTGTTGCAGATCTCTTTCTGGATGGCCTTGGTGTCCAAAGTTGATCTATATGCCTTTGTCTTCAAAAACCATTAAATACAAAAGATATTCCCCATTTTGTAAGTTCTAAGTTTCTAATATTAACACATCTTTATGATCTGAGTGTATGAATATCTTGTATTAGAAAGAGCTGTAACATATCCTTCCAAAAAACAGTCAATTTTCAATGGCATCACACTTTATGAAATGCCAAACAATATAAAAAATGTAATTCTGATACATATCATTCCCTTGTGATATTATATCTGCGGTGATTGTTATTTGACTTGCTGATTTGTGTATTCAAAAATGTTTTAATATAATGTACCTCAACTCTCTGTATTTTGGGGCAATTTGAAACTTCTGAATAGGAACTAGGTTTAAAAAGTTCAGAATTCTGTCATTAATCACAAACATTTGATGAATCAATTCATTTTCTATTATATAGAAATTTGTTATGATTTGATATTTTAAGCATTAATAATTTGCTGAATTTCCTTAGTTAGAAAACAAGATAATTATTTATTAGACAAAGAAAGTGCCTTTGTTTTATATGTTGTTGGTTTATAGTTTCTGTGTATTCCATTTTATATAGCACTATAAAAGACTGTTGAACCAATGTAAGAAAGCAATGGCCACAGTAATATACTTTTTTTTACGTCTGTCACTGAAGGTGATGGAAGTTATGTTTTCACCCCTGTGTGTGTGTCATCAAGATTTCTCAAATGGCTGAATGGATTTGGACAAAAGTTGGTATACATTTGGAATATGTCCCAACCTAGAAATGATTAGTTTTTGGATTGTTAAAGTCATAGTCACAGCAAAAGTCACAAAAATTCAAAAAAATCCCTATTTGTTAACATGGGGACCAATTTTTCACACTATTTTTGCTCTGTAACTCAGCCAAAAATGATTGGATTTTGATAAAACTTGGTGGACATATGTAAAATATTATTCTTCAACTTCCTGCCAAATATGGTCCACATCCGTTAATAACAACAGATGTACAGACACATGTTCGTATTTTTTTAGAACTGAATATGATTAATGCCGTGTGGCGAAGGTATATACACTACTGAGTGCCCCTTTTTAAAATTAAGTTGAATTTTTTGTTAGCTGTGGGTAAATGTGTGTGGATAAGAAATTATGAATGATGAAAACAGGCCTAATATATATATATATATATACACACACACACACACACACACACACACACACACACACACACATAGTAGAAAGGTAAATAGTAAGTAATTAGTAATTACGAAGTAACGAACTA